>NC_083646.1:1894490-2011990 GCF_963576545.1 Limanda limanda | reverse complement strand
CCAACTGTCGGTCACATCATGATTTGTTATCACTCTCTGAATTACCTGGTTTTTAATGCATTTGCACCAAAGTTGTGATGTGGATGGTTTTGACACAAAATCAACTAGATAAGGGTTCAGGGTCAGATCTTCATTCCGGTCAAAATAGTTCCTTTAACAGCTTCATTGTCTTGGTTGCATTAATAAACATAAATTTAAGGTTATGGAACGAAATAACCAAAGTTTACAATCGACTGGAAAAGGCCTAATGTGCAGTTTTTGCTCATTTTACCGATAGCGTCCATGACCTTCTCCCTTTCTCATAATTATGATGATAACTAGGGGGTATTTTCACACGAACATATCTGGGACTTTTCTTCTTGGGACTTATGACACCTCCGGTCTTCTTCTCGTCCTTCATGACATCTTTTCTAGGAACGACCTACGAGATAAACTGTGCCACATCATTCTAAGAAACAAAGTTTGCTTCATCAAAACTCAGGAACACATGTGATTTCTATCGGATGCTCCTACTGTCGGTCACATCATGATTTGTTATCACACCAAAGCTGTGATGTGGATTCCACTAAAATAATCTTGATCTTGATTCTGTTCAAAATAGTTACTTTAAAACCTTCATTGTCTCGGTTGCATTAATAAACACATATATAAGGTTGTAGAATGAAATAACCAAAGTTTACAATCGACTGGAAAAGGCCTAATATGCAGTTTTTGACCATTTTAGCGATATTTGACCTTCTCCCTTTCTCCTGTCATAATTATGATGACAACTATTATTTCACAAAAACATATCTGGGACTTTCTTCTTGGGACTTATGACACCTCCGGTCTTCTTCTCTTCCTTCGTGACATCTTTTCTAGGAACGACCTACGAGATAAACGGTGCCACATCATTCTAAGAAAAAAACGTCTGCTTCATCAGAACTCAGGAACACATGTGATTTCTATTGGATGCTCCTTCTGTCGGTCACATCATGATTTGTTATCTCACCAAAGTTGTGATGTGGATTCCACCAGATTAGGTTGAGGGACAGATCTTGAGTCTGTTCAAAATAGTTCCTTTAACAGCTTTATTGTCTTGGTTGCATTAATAAACATAAATTTAAGGTTATGGAACGAAATAACCAAAGTTTACAATCGACTGGAAAAGGCCTAATGTGCAGTTTTTGCTCATTTTACCGATAGCGTCCATGACCTTCTCCCTTTCTCATAATAATGATGATAACTAGGGGGTATTTTCACACGAACATGTCTGGGACTTTCTTCTTGGGACTTATGACACCTCCGGTCTTCTTCTCGTCCTTCATGACATCTTTTCTAGGAACGACCTACGAGATAAACGGTGCCACATCATTCTAAGAAACAAAGTTTGCTTCATCAGAACTCACGTGTGAGAGTTGTGCCAGGCAGCTGTTGCCCTTAATATGAAATCATAAAGGTGCCTGCGTGCAGGAAAGAAGAAGTGACATGAAGACGCCTTGTGGCTTTTTCCAATGTAGGTCAGTGTCAGTTTCCACCTTTGACTTTAACTGTTCTGCATCCGTTTGTTATTAGAGCTCAAACGGAACCCTCCGACGCCCGCTGCTCTCTCTCTCTCTCCTGCTCCGAGGCCCGGCGGCACCAGAGAACCAGAGAACCGGAGAACCAGCCCCCTGGAGGTGGAGGTGAGTGAGGCTTCATCTGCTCTAATCAGGTTGTCGGGTGGGAGGAGGTGATGGTGTTTCGGGGGGTGGGCGGTGGCGGCGGTGGGGGGGGGGGGCTGGGAGGAGAGGAGGGAGGGGTTGTTTGGCACCAGTCGCTGGGACTCTCTGTGACTGTGTGGTCTCTTCAGAGAAGCACTTACCGCCCCCGTAGCTTTCCTCGGGTTCCAGACTCCCTCTCCCTCTCTTCACCCGCCTCAACCTGCTGATTAGATCAATCCTACGCAGGGGTGAGGCGCGGCAGGCGCAGGCAAAAGTAGGCCAGCTTCACTCGCTGCCACAGGAAGAGGAAGTGCCCCGGTGCAGGTTCGCTTGTGCTTCTCGCTGCCGCTACAACGCCGTGCACAGCTTGAGCCGAGGCAGCGAGCGGGATCACAGAGCAGCGAGGATCACGTGATGCGTTTCCTGCCGCTGCGACTGAGGCGAGTGACCGTCTGAGGCCCGAGGAGCAAGAGGAACAAAGTCAGCTCACGTGTGAAATGACTCGCTGCTCTCTGAGAGTATCGCTATGATTCCACCCGTGAAACTGTCATTTAGGTTCGGTCGCTTTAACATCTAACAACACATCATCACAGGCGTGAAAAAGCCACGAATGTGTAGAAAACTTTGATTAAGAAAGAGACAAAAGTTGCACTAACGAGGCAAGTGGAGAGAAAAACAGTTTGGGATTATTATTTATATTTCCCTACATTTAATATGCCGATGAGAAAATCCCACAAACATCAGAGATCTGGGATCGGAGTCTTCTACGTGTTTGTCACCGTTGTTTTCTTTTTTTTCTATGTTCACACATCGATTTCTGGATTTCTGGAGCATCGCTATGATTCCACCGGCGAAACTGTCATTTACATTCTGTCGCTTTAACATCTAACAACACATCATCACAAGCAAGAACATTAAAAATCCACGAATGTGTTAAAAAACTTTGATTAAGAAAGAGACAAAAGTCACGTCAGCTGTTTCACTAACGAGGCAAGTGGAGAGAAAAACAGTTTGGGATTATTATATATATTTCCCTACATTTAATATGCCGATTGTGAGAAAATCCCACAAACATCAGAGATCTGGGATCGGAGTCTTCTACGTGTTTGTCACCGCTGTTTTCTGTTTTTCTGTGTTCACACATCGATTTCTGGATTTCTATGGACTTTATACTTTATATGATTCCACCGGTGAAACTGTCATTTACATTCTGTCGCTTTAACATCTAACAACACCTCATCACAAGCAAGAACATGAAAAAGCCACGATTGTGTAGAAAACTTTGATTAAGAAAGAGACAAAAGTTGCACTAACGAGGCAAGTGGAGAGAAAAACAGTTTGGGATTATTATATATATATTTTCCCTACATTTAATATGCCGATATGAAAATACCACAAACATCAGAGATCTGGGATCTTCTACGTGTTTGTCACCGCTGTTTTCTTTTTTTCTGTGTTCACACATCGATTTCTGGATTTCTGGAGTATCGCTATGATTCCACCCGTGAAACTGTCATTTACATTCTGTCGCTTTAACATCTAACAACACATTATCACAGGAAAGAACATTAAAAAGCCACGAATGTGTTAAAAAACTTTGATTAAGAAAGAGACAAAAGTTGCACTAACGAGGCAAGTGGAGAGAAAAACAGTTTGGGATTATTATATATATTTTCTCTGCATTTAATATGCCGATTGTAAGAAAATCCCACAAACATCAGAGATCTGGGATCGGAGTCTTCTACGTGTTTGTCTCCGCTGTTTTCTTTTTTTCTGTGTTCACACATCGATTTCTGGATTTCTATGGACTTTATACTTTATATGATTCTACCTGTGAAACTGTCATTTAGGTTTTGTCGCTTTAACATCTAACAACACATCATCACAAGCAAGAACATTCAAAAGCCACGAATGTGTAGAAAAACTTTGATTAAGAAAGAGACAAAAGTCACGTGAGCTGTTGCACAAACGAGGTTCAATAAGGAACCAAATCGATTTGGATAATTCAGCAAGTGGACAGGAAAAACAGTTTGGGATTATTATATTTCCCTACATTTAATATGCCGATGAGAAAATCCCAAAAACATCAGAGATCTGGGATTGGAGTCTTCTACGTGTTTGTCACCGCTGTTTTCTTTTTTTTCTGTGTTCACACATCGATTTCTGGATTTCTGGAGTATGGCTATGATTCCACCGGCGAAACTGTCATTTACATTCTGTCGCTTTAACATCTAACAACACATCATCACAGGCAAGAACATTAAAAAGCCACGAATGTGTTAAAAAACTTTGATTAAGAAAGACACAAAAGTCACGTGAGCTGTTGCACAAACGCGGAAGGAACCAAATTGATTTGGATAATTCAGCAAGTTGAGAGGAAAAACAGTTTGGGATTATTATATATATTTTCCCTACATTTAATATGCCGATATGAAAATCCCACAAACATCAGAGATCTGGGATCGGAGTCTTCTACGTGTTTGTCACCGCTGTTTTCTTTTTTTCTGTGTTCATACATCGATTTCTGGAGTATCGCTATGATTCCACTGGTGAAACTGTCATTTACAATCTGTCGCTTTAACATCTAACAACACATCATCACGAGCAAGAACATTAAAAAGCCACGAATGTGTTAAAAAACTTTGATTAAGAAAGAGACAAAAGTTGCACAAACGCGGCTCAATAAGGAACCAGATCAATTTGGATAATTCAGCAAGTGGAGAGGAAAAACAGTTTGGGATTATTATATATAATTTTCCCTACATTTAATATGCCGATTGTGAGAAAATCCCACAAACATCAGAGATCTGGGATGGCGAGTCCTTCTCTATAAATTCTATAAATGTCTGGTCTCTTTTCATGGATTACTGTCATTTGCCATCCGCCATTGTGAGCGCCTGCCAGACCGGCTTGCCATTTCTGGGCCTGTGTCTCCAACCTTGATATATTTGCCAAATGAATATTTGAAGCTGTAATTAAATTTATCCCACCTCTACACCTTCTGTAAGACGGCCACCTTGCGCAATTTCTCACATGCCACATTTCAGCTATTTTTTGTTGTGCGAAAAAAAAAAAAAAAAAGAAAAAGCCCATCACAGCTTGCTGCCATGTTTTTAATTTTTTTTTTTTTTTTTTTTTTAATGAATCGGAATGAGGATATTTTTACTGGAATAAATATGATTTCAGGACATTCATAATGGTCCTGCTCACGTATTCAGACGTAAATACACACAGTGCGTTGAGAAGAGACCTCAGAGCTGTCAGCGGCTGCGTAAACAAACTTCATAAAATGTCAGTGTGTGTGTGTGTGATGGATACAAAATAAACAGGGGGGGGGGGGGGGGGTAAAAATTACATTAGAATTTAATGCATTAAGCAGAAATGTGCAGGTTACTAAATCCAGACAGCTCAGAGGAACACTGAGCAACAGAACCTTCTCATTAGCAGGTGAATTTAAAAGTTTTGCTTATTTGTGGAGTGAGAGAGGAGGAGGAGGAGGAGGAAGATGAGGAGGAGGAGGAGGAGGAGGAGGAGGAGGAGGAGGAGGAGGAGGAGGAGGAGGAGGAGGAGGAGGAGGAGGAGGAGGAGGAGGAGGAGTTAAATGTTTTATGAAACGACTGGGTTCCAGAGGACGCTCGAACCCTGAGACCCGGGACCTCGACTCATGCAAGAGACAAAACATTTGATTAATTCATGATCAGAAACGGCAAAGCTGCGAAACCACTTTTCACCTCATGCAAATATTTTTATGAATAAACAGAATAAAAAAAGAAAAACATCCGCCGAGCTAATTTACAAAATGTTACATGATATGTTCTGACTGAGAGAAATCACTTTGGACTGTTTGTCTATTCCTACAAAGTGGATTCAGATATTAAATCCACCTTAATGTCTCAGTTTGGAGTCCTGAAGCGTCCCAACACTCATGTCCATCCTCGTCTCCTCCGTCTCTCTCTGGATGGACGCGTCCCAACACTCTCATGTCCGTCCTCTTTCCCTCCGTCTCTCTGGACTCCGTCTCTCGTCCTCCGCCTGAATCCCGTTAGTTCCACAGAAAGAATCCCCCCCTCTCCCGATAATTAAAACCTCCGAGCCGCCCAATAATTACCACCGGTTTCCTCTGCACACTTTTGCTCTGCACTTTCGGTGACATAATTCATTAGTGTTTGTCCAAAGAAATGATTAAGAGTCTTTAAAGTGCTCCTCCATGCAGAATAGCTATTAAAGCAGCCGTATGCACATATGCTCGGAGCGTTAAACGGTTTGTTGAAGTCAGCCGGGGTACAAGAGATGATAAACATAAATTATGACTAATACACTGCACCAGTGGCTCCTTCAAGAGTAAAAAAAAAAAAAATAGAAGAAGAAGAAGATCACTGACACAGGGAAACCACTTTGGATTCACCGCTGCAGTGCCGCCCCCCCCCCCCCCACACACTCATCTGTGTGTGCTGAAGCAAGGATGTAGGAAGCACAACACAAATGGCTCGGGCATCACCTTGAATATTCAGATGGGTAAGCTAATCGTTTATGCCTGGATACACCATTGTGATTACCTTGCTCCTCTGGCTCCGGAGGCGACGCAGAGTTGCCTCTTGTTTTCATTTGCTTCCATTAAAAGAAAAGTTTAGACCACACTGTGGAGACGTCACAGCTGAAGTTCACTAGATAAATTCAGACCAGAAAGTGTTGTTTTGTTCTATTTTTTCGATGTAACAACCGGTTCTCGTCCCGATGGACAAAAGGAGAAAGATGATTCCAGCGCCTGACATCTGGTGCAGAGGAGCAACATGTCACTGACTTTACACCAGCTCTGTCACTTTCTGCGTGTTTCCTAAAAGCCGTGTTCAGACGTGACCTGCGGGTTAAAATCTGGAGAATTTGCCTTTCGCACGTGCACCCAACGCAGCGGGAGCTTTTCTGCACAGACGCGTTCACACCAGCGACAAATCCTCCGCGTTATTCAAGCCAGAGGTGGAGCAGCAGCAACCGGGTGCAACAGACAGGAAGTGACATATGAACTCCGCTGTGGAGATCATGTGATTTTCACACAGACACCGGTGTCGTCTCTTATCACCACAACCTCTCCTGACATCTTCATCGGAGTCTTCAACGTGTTTGTCACCGCTGTTTGATTTCTGTTTTCACACATCGACTTCTCCTGGGTTTCTACAGAATTTATTCTCGGAGGCCAGGCAGAGAAAGTCAGAGAGTCTCACTCAGACATTTGGGTTCATGCAGCTCCTCTGGAGAAAATACAGAGGAACTGCAGAGTTCAGTTCATATCTGAAAGTAGTGAAATATCAATAACTCTTTGATTTCTCTCTTTTTATTTCACACAAAAACACGAAACAACTTATTCTTGCCTGAGAAGAATTTAAACATCTTCATCTTATGATTAAGGCCTTTTTAAAAACGTTTCACCTACATGACTGTAGCTCCGGTGAGCTGCTCCTCATGTACAGCTACAAAAATATATTCTATATTAATCAAACATAATTTTGACTTCAACATAATTGTTTCAGTCATTTCTTAAAACAACCTGAATGGCACAAAGAAGAGCAGATTCCTCAGCCAAGGCCCAACAGTCCCCTGAGGACAATTAAATTCACTAGATCCAGATTTTTATCCGGATCTGCACCGAATTGCTTTTATGATTTCTAAATTATTGTCTGAGAAATCAATAAAAATGTTGAAAAAAATCTAGCAATGTTAAAGAACGTGAAAAAATAAATGATTCAGATCCGACATCTTCCTCAGGTGAGGTCCCTTCACACAATTTCATGGGAATTGGTGGAGTTGTTTTTGCATTATCCTGCTGACGGACAAATATTCCATGAATCCAGCTTCTCAAAATGTTTCTGCTTTATTTGTCATATATGATCTGAATCTGAAAACCTAATCTATAAAGCAGGTACACTAAAATGAACAGAGCGATTCATAACTGTGGTACATCTTTTAGCTTCATTCTAATGGAAACATGCCCTCGGTCAGATCATGTACAGTACATCCTTGAGATAGCTGCTAAATTAGTTATTTTTGAATTTTTTTCTATTTTCTCGTACTTATTACTGTTTTGGGGCCATTTATAACTCACAGTTAATAGTCGTCTTCCTCCCTGTTTGAAAAGAACAAAGACAGTTTTCATCACATTAACTTGGAGCATTTACAGATAATCTTGACGAAATATGTAACTGTAATTGTGGGTTTGAACATTCCAAAAACTTCAATTAACATGATATTATTTCAATGCATTTGAATAGTCTCACTTGAAATAATCAGCAGTCACAAACTCAAGTTTGTACACGGTAATTATCAGCCATTCAAAAACCAATCCATGTTTTGTTTGGACCAGTATGTCTAAATGTCTAAATTAATTTAGACACAGACAACTGAAAATAACCTTTATTTGCTGATCTTTCCTGATCTTTGCAGCTTGTTCTACGGCCGGATGTGCTTTTCATGATTATTAATATTGACCCGGCGCTCGCTCTCGCCCGGTGAATCGCTCCGGCTCGGCGTGACCACGGCCCCGGTGCATTACCATCCACCCTGCATTCATCACTTTGTTTCCCCCCCTTTGTGTTTTCGCCCTTTTTTTAAGGCAACGGCGGGAATTATTAGCGGCTTAGCAGCGAGAGGCCCCTAAGTAGCTCTCGGGGTGTAAGCCTCTCTCTCCCGAGTCAAGGCCAACAGCTCTCTGAGCCCCCCCCCCCCCGTTTAGTGATAATGTACATGTCAGCAGGGACATGCAATGATCCCTCACTTCTCCATGCTAAATGATCATTTTCTTTCTTTACACTCTTGTCTTTCATTCACGTTAAATCCACTCCCCTAAAAAAAAAAAAAAAACACACAAAAAACTCCCCGGAAAATATTAACACGCCGTCGAACAATAGTTCTCAGAAAGCATGAATCAGCAGATGATTCCCAATTCCATGCACACAACAGGGGATTGTATTGAGGCTACGTGTGTGTGTGTGTGTGTGTGTGTGTGTGTGTGTGTGTGTGTGTGTGTGTGTCTCTGTTAACACCGACGCTCCCATCCAACAGAATTCCAAACCCCCGGCATCAGTGCAGAGCTTATGATCTGTGGGAAAGCCGAGGCGAGTCGCTCGGCGGCAGAGCGACTCGCCCGACTCTCCAGACCTGATTTGGGAACGCCGTGAAATCCATGGCACCTCTCCTGGCTTCCCTGGCTGAGCGGCTGCCATATCTCGTGATGGACTGAGGCAGGAGAGAGAGAGCGAAGCAGCCAGGGATGAATACGGCTTAATCTTCACCCAGGCCACATGTGTGTGCATGATAACATGGTGGCTTTCTTCCTGTTCGGGGTGATTCTCCGGCGGCTGCCAGGTTTCGCCGCCGCGCTCAGACGTGTTCCGCTGCGATATTTTCCCCGCTGTAGAAAGAACTACTGCACCTTAGGTGGGGGCTAATGCATGTTTTTGGAATTGGCGGTAATTCCTGACACATTTCGAGAGACAGATAGGGTGTCTTATAGCAAATGACAATATATGTAAAGACACCTAGCCCCCACCTTCCCCTTTCTCTTAGTCCCTAATATTTTATTTGTGAGGCGCCTCCTTGTGCGAGAGGCTATTTCTATAAATAAATGGCGATGTTGTGATCGCGAGCAGCCAGACATGCAGCTGAAATACGTCAACACGCTTTCTTTAAAAAAAAAGGCGGCTGAAGCTTTGCAGACATAAAGGAAAAATTATATTTTTTTTCACGCCAGGTTAATATGCCGAGTAAATATAGATCCAAACGCAGCTGCTCTAAACGGTTGTTAATTTTTTTTCCGGGTTTTTTTTTGACTTTGCAGGCAACAAAACACATTAAGCAGCTTTATGTCTCATTCTTTAGTATTTCTAATGCTTGGATTTATGTTGTGTGTTTGTGTGTCTGTGTGTGTGTGTGTGTGTGTGTGTGTGTGTTGTGTGTGTGTGTGTGTTGTGTGCAGGTGCTCTTCACTCCTCACACTTTCCCATCATCCACATTGGCTTGAATGCAATCACTCCAGCAGCAGCTTGGCGTTAAAAAATGTCCCTCCTTTTCTTTCCCTCTCGCGTTAACTTTCTCCCCCCCCCACCCACACCCCCCACCCCCCCCCCTTCTACTCTCGTCTGCCCGGCGACACAAAGCCCATCTATTATGATTGCATTACCATAAATGATTTTATAACATCTGCTTGTCAATAATTATCATACAAATCCCGGCGCCCTCTGACCCGTGCTCCGGATGAACCCCAGGTGTAAGCTAGCGTCGGGCTAATGAGTCGCTCCACGCCAGCACGCCGCCCCCCCCCAACCCCCCCCCCACGCCGCCCGCCGCACACGACCACTCAGCCTCGTCAATTAGACGCCGGGCACACGCCTTAATATTAGCCGTAAATTGATTGTGCGCTAATTGAAAACATTGAATTCAAGACCGGGGAAGACTGAAAGAAAACCGGTTTGGATACTTGATCTAATATCAGGAAGGATTTGTTTTTATTATCATATTATTATTATTATTATTACAAAATAACTTCGATTTTTGTCTGTTAATGACAATTTTTAATTTTATTGTTTCATAGGGAGAAGTAATGTGAAGTTGAAACACTATTTTTAAGATATATATTTTAGAAGGCAACATGTTTTGCAGACGTGAGTTTATACAAAATCAATTGATTAATCCAGACACACAAAGACACACTACAATGCAGCTGACACACATTTGTCAACAGTCATAAAAAAAAACTGTGTAGCGTCTTTAACTAGTTCATGGGCAGTTGAATAATAATGATACAATATAAAAGATAATTATTTTGGAGCAATTATCATTAATTATAATAAATATATGAACTAATAAAGCATTTAATTGTTCATAATTCATCCAAGATATGAGGCTGAAATCTAGTGAGTAGTTTATCTTAAGCTACTATTTTCAAAGTTTGGAATTATACTTTGAAAATTTTGACACGTCTACAACAAGGTTATGATGTATGTATCTATAAATATAAGATACATGCTTTAGAACAAACTAACTGTGTGTAATCAAATACGATTCATTTTAAATACAGGTATGTAACACCTGCTTCATTGGATAATTTGTATTTGCTTAATACAATTAAACAGTTCCTTAAATATATGCATTATAATTCTTATTTAATAGGCATAGATACATAGATAAACTAAAAACTGCTGAAAGATGCTAATTTTAAAACACTCGTCTGTATGATGTATGTAAATGAAAAACAAGGAGGAAATAAAAAGGTGAAAAATAGAATATAAAATAAAGAAATCAGAAAAAAACATTACTAGTCAAAGTAACTCCATAAGTGTGTGTTATAGACAATTGTGTTTTTATATAAGTGATCATAAACTGTCTTTAGATACTAAACAGGGAAGTTTAAATCAATTTTTTACCCAATATTAGTGTTTTTTAGCTATATTATTACAAGTCACTATAATCCAGTGATTCTCAAACTCCTGCAGGTTTGTGGAGTAAAATATAACCGAGTGAGATCTCGCACCATCAACTAAAATCCCCTAAAACATAATGACAGCAGCTAACAATGGAGAAAAAAAAAAGAAAAGAAAAACCCGGAGCTAAAACAAATCCACAGAAGAGTCACTAATGCCACATGCTCGCATTACAAACCATTATTCAAGCGCTCAAAGACGCTGAAGAGCATCAATCTCTTACACCAGTCGGCTTCTCCCCGAGCAGCAGACGCTGGTTTCCGCAGCAGACACAACTGCAATGTCAGATGCCGTCCTAATTGAAAAGTTAATTAACTTTTTGAAGTCATCAGCTGTCATTCTTGCAAATCAGCCTCGCGTCCGTCCCCCGGAGACCAACTTTATATCAGCCTTAATGGCTGGGGACCCTCAGCGTGGCTGCACGGGAACATTTGGTCATTGAAAGTACCATTTATAGCGTATTGTTTAATTAAAGTCGAATTAAGAGAACTCTGTGCAGAATTTAATTCCTGCTATGAATTATTGTGGAAAACAGAGTGCAACTCCGATAATCAAACTTTTCATTATGCTCTCCTCCCTCCTGAGGCGTCTTTGTGGACGACGCCCGAAATATAAATGAGAGGAAGCTACCCACAATGCATTGCCTATCTGCGAGTTTTCCCCCACACGTCAACTTCCTCCCGTCGAACGTTTTCAGTCGTTTGTCGGACAAAAGCTTCGGCTCCGGTCACGTCTGGAGCAGATAACGTCTGAGCGGGTTCCCATCAGTCATACTTCAGATTCCACAGAACATTATGAGGATCGTCAGGAGAACATGTATCACAGCTAAATTAAAACATGAATTAACTAATGGAACCTGAAAAAAAGGAAATTACCACTTTTTTAAAATACAGATAGTTGTGGAAAATTAAGACCTCTTAGGAAAATAAGGGAATGTCCTTTGGAACTTGAGGACATTTTTAGGACGAGAATACATCTAAGGAAATTAAAATGCTTGTAGTAATTAAGAGCATTTTTGGAAAGTAGGAACTGTGGAAAGTGAGAAGAGTGAGAATCAAACCAGGAGTGGTGCATGATTGTTGTGAATCATCAGAAAACCCCGTCAATAACTTAATTCATCTCAAATCAAGGTTGAAGTTAACAGGACTCAGACAACCTGAAGTTTATTTCCATCAACCACTTGTTTGATTAGATTTAATATATCAAGGTTAAGAGATTTTGTTGCAGCTCTAATGATATAATTTTCTTCAATTCTAAGAGCGCTGATTATTCTAAGAGCACCTCATCAACCTTCACCCTTCTTTAGGAAACTCAAGCTTTATTCAAAATTCTGATCATGTTTTAAGATTCTCATTGTTTCCCAAATGGAACTGATAAAAACTCGCTAAACTAAAGTAAAATGTCTGAAGAACTTTGTCCATTTCATCTGATGTTTTTCTCTTGGAAACTGATAATATCTGAGTCATGGGACTTGAAGCTGAATCTATTTTTCCATTCCCTTGTCGACTGTTTCATGTTGAATTCAAGCATTTGGCGTCTTCTTCATCGGGACGTGATTTTTAAAGTGGAGCCTTCGCACGGCTGCGTTGTTTTTGAAGGATCCTCCCGTCTAGTTTCCGGAGGTCAGCGCAGGTTTAATTGATTCCTCTTCTCCCACCATCTCTTATTAGGGCCACGGCGCCTCTCCACGGGAACTGCTAATTGGCCGTCCCCCGTGGCCACTTGGAGACGCAGGCAGACGTGAACCCGTAGACGCTCGCTCGCTCCTCGGGGACCACGGCAGATAAAAGATTCACGCCGACTCGGCAGCTTCTCTGTGGATCTGCTGCTTCTTCAGGGACGACGTGAGTCTGACGTCTCCTTCCTTCACCATCTGGACATTTATATTTACTGACGAACCAATCAGGACCACAGAGACTCATCGTGACTTCAGAACACCTCAGACGTGTTCTGATCCCCCCGTCCTTCTGGGGACCAGGTTTAGATTTCAGACGCGTGACTTTCGGGGAAAAAAGAGGTTTTAAAATGTGGGAACAATTTGGGAAAGTCAGGACATTTTTATAAGGTTTAAATATGTTAGGGGTTGAGGTTTGAGGAGGAAATGCATTAATAACTGAAGTCCTTTTTTAATCTGTGAAGACGTACAAAGTGGAGTGTGACTGTACGAGATACAAACAGAAAGTGAAGGAGGAGTTTTACGATTTAAAGGTCGTTTCTGTTGTGGGCTCGGCGTGTGTGTGTGAGAGCAGTTGTTCTTATATCTTTGAGGACCAGTTTGTATTTTAGGCCGTTACACCGAGGACAGCTTTGGGTTGAAGGTTTGGTTTTAGGGGCTAAGCTTTGGTTTTAGACCTGGACTCACCAGATAATGTCCTGACAATAGGCTCAAGACATTTATCCTTTTCCACCTCATATACAGAACACAAGAGATTCTCTGGGTCAGACGTGTCAACAACAGCAGGAAAATTGTGTGTTCTCAGAAAGAGAAGCCGGAGGAAAGACATGACGTTTACATTCCGCCACGGAAATCACCTTTTTGTTTACAGCACAACGGCATCGGCCCCTTTCCCCCAAAAGCTTTTGAATCTCATCGTCTGTCCAAGTTGACGTCTTAGTAGCTTTCCTCTACATGTACGACTCCTCTTTAGTCCAGGCAAAATAGCCCATTTTGGAGCCAAAAATAGAAGTAATTGTAAAAGAATTTTTTTCAGCATAGATCATTTCTATGAGGTGTCCAGAAGAACATACTAAAAGTCCTAAGAAATCCTAGTTGAAGAAATATGTTTAAATCTCATGTGTGCCAATAAGGCAACAATACACCCCAAAGGGACTATTTTTTTCATTTACTATTATCAAAATTAAACTTTACACAATGAAAGTAACCATGAAACGTAGCATTTTTTGTATTACAAGTTTCTTTGAAAATTTATTTTAATATGCAAGTGAGCTATACACTAATCGAATATGCCCAAAATACACCCAAATAGGCTTAATTTTTTCCTTTACTCCTACCACAATAAAACTTTACATGGTAAAAGTATACATGAAAAGTAACTTCTTCATCCTAAGGTACTTGTATTCTTGTTTTTTTGTTGAGTATTAGAAACATAATCACCAATCAATCAATCACCTCGGCTCGTTAATTGAACAATATCTTGTTTTACTCACACAGGCTCATTCACCGGAGTGTTTTACCCGACTTCAGAAAATACTCTTGACATTTGTGTTTTCACATCCAGCTCCTCTGGATTAATTTAGTAGAATATCCAATTCAGTGCTTGTCTGAAAGCAGCAATAAGTTTATTGTAAGGCCACAGTACTGGGCTAGTGTGTGAGACGTGTGTGTGTGTGTGTGTGTGTGTGTGTGTACACCACACGTGGCAGATGTAGGTGCCCTAGCTTCAGGTGAACCACTGTCTCTTGTTGTCACTTTTCTTTGTCTTCCTGTGTGTTGTGTGTGTGTGCCCATGTGTGAAAGGACATTAGCGTATGTGTGTTTGTGTAACTGACCTCAGACATGAAGATGAACAGATAAGCAGCACGTTTCTCGCCTCCCTCCTTCCACCACAAAGACACAGGCTTCACTCCGTATCAAACTCAAGTGAACTCACTCGCTGCTTCCTGTCTGCGCTCGATATAAAACCAGAGCGTTTCCTCGAATGTGACATTTAAATCAAGGAAATGCAAATTTTTCTGCCTTCGGTCCAACAGAACTAGTCTCGTTTTTAAATAAACCTCCTCAGCGATACACCGAGAGGAAGAAAACGGTTTGTTGAGATTTTCTCACGGTGCCGAAAGACAGAAATACCAGATTTTTACAGTAACTTGAATAATATCAAAACATTCACACCTCTGTGACTCAGACTCGGTCTTTCAGTCTCCTTGATGTGGCCTGGGCTTTTAATGAAATGCCCCAAATTTACGTGAAGCACACGTTGACGCTTTTTCGGTTTTGTTTTTTGTAGATCATCAAACGGAAATTAACTGACAATACAAGGTTTTCCACTTGTCTGTTTTTACATCTGCAGAAAAAAACAGTTTAAATATCTACAGATCACTGTTGAGTAGAAAAGGGATCTTGTTTTTTTGTTTTTTTTGCAGAAATAGTTTTAGAACATATAGAGCTTGGAAACATCCTGTGCACAAAAAAAAAAAAAAAATCATATCAGAACTAACCAGTCATAAAGCGTGTAAAACCACGGCGAAGTTACAACTGTGCAGGAAGAGCGGAATTGAAAATGAATCAGGCGTGAAGTTCCTCAGCTTGAGTACAGAGAAATCACAGTGGATTCCAGAGCGAGCCCCGGAGTCAGGATTAGCGTTTGAAGGCTAAATGGTGTTATCGGTTCTGATTAAGGAGCATGTACGTGCTACTCACTCCACCTCCGAGACAGCCATGGATGTCAATAGGGCTAATTGGCTCATTAGACCAGGTATTTAACCGCTGCTATAATCATTCTGTGTCATCACTTAAGCCTTGGTGGAGCACGAGGGGCTGTGGCGATTGAAAACCCCCGGTAACCTCTGGATACAAAAAACAAGAAACCTGAGATATGAGACGGAGAAGCTCATCTGACAGGAGGAGAGGAGCGGGATGTCTGTCTTTACTTTACAGCACATAAATGAAAGTTAGAATCTAATTCTTTTTTATTCTCACTACAGTTTTGTGGCTAAACCAACATTATGCAACATCCAGATATTTCCTGGATAGAAACAAAGCAGAGAAACCAACATACGACAGTTGAGAATACATTTTGAATTAATTTACATGTATCAATCAGACAAGGGTCAGGATCTTAACTTAGCAAATATAGTCTACAAACACCAGTTCATCACCAGTTCACTGCACAAGATTATCAACTGAAACCCGTCTGACCAAATGGGAATGTGACCCACGATGTAATTAAACACAATCTGGGGATATTGGTTTAATTTCGGAAGTTAAATGTATAACCTCCGTCTAAAAGGTTATGTTTTCATCTGTGTTTGTTTGTAAATTAGCTGGATTATGCAAAAATGTCTGGATGGATAACCAGGATGAAGTACGGGTCAGAGAAGGAACCCATTCAATTTGATTTTTGTATTAATTTCAACAGGATTCACAGGGAAATATCTTGTTTAAAAAGAATCAGGCAGATTTAAAGGACTGATATCTATGAGTTTGTGTTATTTGCAACTGGATTGAATTCAAGGGGACTGTATGTGCTTCGACTTTAAAGTCAACACAGTTTATGTGATTTAAAACACATGGAAATATTTAAAGCTGAAAATAAATATCGACTGATTCAACAAACCCACAGTGAGAGTTAACCCCGAACTGTTTGTTAAGTGACTCAACAAGTGAAGGGAAGACACAGCGACCACCGAGGAATCTGTGTCATCAGATCACAACAATAATCTATAATCTGTTTTCGGGGATGCAGTCGTTCAACAGATTCATACATCGAGTGTTTAGAGACCCAGTGATTGAAGTTTCCCTTTTTTTTTTTTAAATGAGTTTGATCCAATTCATGACAAAAGTTAAGTGAAAAACAAAAGTGCAGCTCAACTGAAACTACACAGAGTAAAAAAAACCTGAAAAGTTGAGAACTGAAAAACATCTTCCCACATTGTTTGTTTTCCCATTTTGCACAGTTCCACACATCCGTTGGAAGCTGGAGCCACATCGCCGCCGTGGTCTCTGCTTAAAGGAGGGGGGGTGGGGGTGGAGAGAGGGGGGGTGGGGTGGGGGGGTGGCCAGTGTCCTGCGGGCCCGTGGAAGCTGGCAGGCTGCTGACCACGCCGACCGTTTCCCTCTGAAAGGGAATGTCTGGTGTGGCATCAGTCACTGCTGGCATTCTGAAGATGGTCTGCCAGTCTCTCATCATTGTGTCACAGCTACACACACACACACACACACACACACACACACACACACACACACACAGACACACACACACATTCGCACAGAATCATAAACGTGTCACACTCGGCTCTCATCCTGTGCATGGCGGTGATAGGCAGAGGACGAAGAGCGCCACATCCTTATCGACGCCAATCCAGATGAACCTACAGACACGCTTCCCCGGCACCCCCGACCCGCTCGCTGCTCAGTTGGCGTCCGTCAAGCGTCTTTCAGCGATGACAGACCTAGGGCTAACGGGAGGGATAGGGGGTGGGGGGCGCTAGTGCCAAGGTGCATCCCTGATTTGCCACGTCTCCCAGGGCTAGGCGGCCTCTAGGCTTACTGGCCCGTGGAGACTTAAGCCCCGGCCTCCCTGGCGGCCCTGGGCCAACCCAGGCGCCTGGCAGGGGCCGAGCCGCCCAATGGGAGCGGTCCAAGAGCCGTGGATGGATATGATATGTTTCCACCGAGGGCATTTTCAATCATGTGGGAATTTTTGATGGATGAAAGGAATGTGTTTCACTGGGGGTGGACCGAGCGAGAGCGAGTCGGGCGGCTGCTCTCGTGGCAGAAATGAGAACGTGAAGGGGAATCGAGCCGGGGAACATTTAGTGTTTAGACAAAATGCAGCTCGTCCATAAAGGCAATAGTCATACAACAACATTTTTATAAATCATATTTCCTCATATATATAACACAGATGTTTCAGTTTCTCTAGAAACAGTCCTACAGTGTCATAAAGGAAAAGGTATTACATGGCACTTATATACATATTACACATATATTATATACTATATATACATGAGCTATGTGACAACTTCCTTATGCTTTTTTATCAATAGTAATATCACTGTTAATAATATCAATATTCTATATATCTGCACCTGACCTGAATCAGCTCAATCAAGTGTCGCTGCTCAAACACAATCAAAGAAACACAGATTCTGCTAAACCCTGAAAGGTATTACATGGCACTTATATACATATTACACATATATTATATACTATATATACGTGAGCTATGTGACAACTTTCTTATTTTTTTTATTAATAGTTTTTAAATTCAGATTATATTCAACTGTATTGTCTTTGCACAGTACAAGTACTTATACAACGAAATACAGTTTAGCATCTAACCAGAAGTGCAAAAAAAGGCAGTAAAAGTGCAGAGTATTGTGCATATTTAAAGTGGAATATGTGAATAAATAAGATATGTACAGTACGAAATATATATGGAATAGTACAGTAGTAATAGGTATTGTATGATAACAGTAATATCACTGTTAATAATATAAATAATCTGGACCTGGATTGGATCAACTCAATCAGGTGTCGCTGCTGAAACACCAAGAAACACGGATTCTGCTAAACCCTGAATTATATTACATACTTCAAATTATTAGTTTTTATAATATCGATGTAAGAGAACTGCAGTTTACATCAGATGAAGGTTGTTGATGAATTGTTTGAGTCTATAAAAGGACAGAAACGTTTGTGTTTGACATGAAACTTGTTTGCGATGACTAAAGGAGCATGTAGCCAAACTGTAAAGTTAGTAAGTCACATTTCTTATTCTTTACTCTCTTACCTGGATTTAGCAGTAACTCATGACTGGGATTCAAAATGTAATAAATAGAAAAACTGAATTATTGATGATGATTTATCCGATTTAAAAAAATAAAACACACATTTTAGGATCAATTCAATCGGGTGTCTCTGCTCAAACACAATCTAAGAAACACAGATTCTGCTAAACCCTTAATAATATTACATACTTTAAATTATTAGTTTTTACAATATCTGTGCAAGGAAACTGCAGTTTACATCAGATGAAGGTTGTTCATGAATTGTTTGAGTCTATAAAAGGACACAAACTTTTGTGTTTGACATGAAACTAGTTTGCGATGACTAAAGGAGCATGTGACCAAACTGTAAAGTTAGTAAGTCACCTTTCTTTTTCTTTACTCCTTCTGGGATTAAAAATGTAGTCAATAGAAAAACTAAATTATTGACGATGATTTATCCGATTTAAAAAAAGAAAACACACATTTTAGGATCAATTTCAAGATAGAGTGAAGCTCCTGTTTGTGTGACAGCTCTGTTACACTTGAGATTCACTGATCAGCTGATGGCGTTGCTCCATGTGACGCCAGGTCAGCGGCTCTGAATGATCCTGTGTCCTCGTCCGGTGTGAATCAGATTCCTTTAGAGATGTGAGAACAGTTTGTGTGTGTTGCTGAACGCTCCTACTCAAGTGTTATGAACCGTAAACATTATCTATAATCTGGGTTTTACAATTCATAAAGACTGTCACTGTGTCACAGACATTGATTAAAGACGGCACCCCACCCCCCCTCTCCATTAAAGGGTTAAAGGCCCACTGATGAAGGATTACAGTAATTTTTAATCTAGACGTGTTGTTTGTTTAATTCGCTCTGACTGCTCTGCCTTGATGCTTTTGATTAATACGACCAGGAAGTGTTTGTGAGTAAGATATATTCCACGATTCATCTGCAAAATAATCCAATCATTACCAACTAATGACAGGGGGGGGGGTGTGTGGTGAAAAATGATGCCGAGCCCGCCGCGGCTCCCCAGCATGCACCAGGGCCCCGGCGCCCGACGCAGAGGATTGGAGGCCCCACCTGTCACCGCCATGCAGTAATTGCATTGTGGGCTCTCTCTCTCTCTCTCTCTCTCTCCTCGCTCGTCCCCGATCCACCGTCGTTCAGCTGTGCAGACAATGCTCGTCTTAATGAAGCCGTCTGACGAGGTGGCAATTACAGACTTCTGTCACTGTCACCAGGGGCAACCGGGGAAGAGGTGGCAGAGAGGAGGAGGAGGAGGAGGAGGAGGAGGAGGAGGAGGAGGATATCTTCTCACCCCTGAGGGGCTCCTCCGCTCCCGCTGCGTGGCGCTGGATGGCGGCGTGGCTAAGCTGCTGTCAGAGAGACGCCTCCCGAGTGCAAGCGGGATTAGAGCTTTGCAGTGTGAGTGATTGTTGGGAATGAAGTGATGCATCGCGGCGTATGGAGACGTCTCCGGGTTGATGGATGATCCGGGGACACTCGCAGGCGTCAGAGGGAAGCTTCGGAGTGCGGGAAAGGAAATCACCCGACCGGCCCGAGACTTGTATTGATGACTCCTCCGCTCGTCGGCTGAGATCTGCTGTCAATTTTTATACCCTACGAAACACCATGTGACTTTTTTAAAGCTTAAAATAGCAGCTTTCAAAATGATTTTGATGGACGAGATCGGGAGAATGTTTCCTGTTTCAGTCCCACTCTCACCTTGAACGTCTGCTGTGGCTCCGTGTAACTTTGGTTAGGACACGACTTCCTGTTTGAAATGTGGAACTGAAGCAGCTTCAATCGTCAGAATCAGACCGAGCGAGTTCAGGAGTAAGGGTGAAAACGCTAAGTGAATATCGTGGGTCAGAGTTCACTGAAGTTGAAGTCCAGATTTGCTGCACCAGAGGAAGTGAATTTAGTGTTTCACCCTAATGCTGAACTGTAGATCAGTGAAACTAAATTCATTTAAACCTAAAACCAGCGTTTACCTCTAATCTTTCAGTCCCACACTCACCTTGAACTTCTGTTGTTGCTCTGTGTAACTTCGGTTAGTGGATAAAATCTACAGAATCAGGCCCAGCTAGTTCAGGAGCGTAACTGCAAAGCTAATATCGCGGGTCAGAGTTCACCGAAGTTGAAGACCACGTAAAGCCATGCTGCAAATTTGCTTTACTCCAGGAAGGGAATAAAGTTTTTCAACTCATCTTTTGCTTATATGTGTATATGTGAACGGGCCCTGAAGCTGTAGATCAGTAGATCAGTGAAACTGAATTCATTTAAACTAAAAACCAGATTTTATCTCCAATACTTAAGTTGTCCTGGTTACAGCTATTCACCAGATCACTAACTCGAATTGAGACTTGCAAAAATTCTATTCTACAGAATAAGTATAAATGACATTTTAGAGCCAGACCGAAGCAAAAATGAATTATGACCTCTCTTGTTTGAACTTGTCTCTTGTGAGTCTCCCAGTTTTATGGAGCTGCAGGTTTGTTTCTAACCATTCGGATGGTGTCAGGTTGTGGTTTGGAGATTCGAGATTTCCTCTGTCTGAAGTAGTTTGAATATAAATTGTTCCATATGGATTTTCAAGAGAACCAAGGTACTGCTTCAGGAAGAACTCATTGTTTTTGGGTCCGACATGTTGAACACCGCTAACGCTCTAACACATTGACTCGCCTTGTGGTCTCTAATCTGGTAAATGGTCCAGCGGTTTGCTCCACGTTATCCAATCACATCTGGTGGAACTCTGGTTATTGCTCGCTTCCCTCATCGACATCATAAACACAATCAGGTTAGGCCGAGCTTCTCTAAAAAAATAAAATGATGCTGAATTAGAGATTCCTCTGGTGGTGGTGTTGATGGTTAAAAGGGAAACGTGCATAAGAGGCTTAAATCATCCTGATTCTTAATGGTGACGTGATGGATGCAGCAGGGAATCGAAGGCCTGTGCAGATAAAGTCAAAGACGCAAACAGTTTCTGTGCTTGAGGTTAATGGGAAAAACAGGATGAGAGTTTTAACTTTCTGAGTTTGCTTGGTTTTCAGAAAGTGACACAAACTGGAAAGACTTTTTTATTCAGCTCCCAGTTAACGTTATGGGCAAAGGGCCTTCCTGAAGGACTGAGGTTTTCATGTCCTCCATGTGTCTACTTGGGGTTTCTGCAGGTTTATTGTCCAAATACATGGTTACTTGATGTATGGATGGATGAATATCAATTAATTAAACTTGTAAATAGACTTTAGGTGTGAATCTGAGTATGAATGGTCTCTGTTGATCATGTGATTCGCTGGCAAACCTGTTCAGGCTTTGCTCTCGCCCCATGTCAGCTGGGGTTTTGCTCCATGGATGAACTTGACTCTATTAAATCAAAGTTGATTGATTGACATTGAATTACAGTTAATATATCATATATATCTCTTCATTATATCATTAAAACTGTCTATTTAAAGTAGAGAAATATTTGAACTACACAAAATACAGATTTATTTGCACTGAGACTTGTTTGAACTGCAGCTTCATCGCAGCAGAACGCTTCTCGTGAACATTAGAGGAAATTAGTTTGATAATTTCCTCCACTGCTAAACTACACACATCAACATCTGTGAACTCGACATTCCGCGCACGGCCGCTACACACTGTTGTGCCTTTAAAGCGTCTCTCACTTGGACAAAATATGTAATTGAATCAGAGTCTGAACGTTACGCTTCAGTGTTTTGACGTCTCCGATGAAGCACGTGACTTCAACCGTGTGTTTGCAAAGCAGCTCAACTCTCTCGCTGATGCCGACACAGACACACACACACACACACACACACACACACACACACACACACACACGTGCACACATTCTCTTTCACGACAGCACAGGTGTGCCCTGGTGCATACACATGTTGCCATGGTTACGTCATGCACGTTTGTCCTATATAATTATGTGGGATACCATGACGCGGATCCTCAACAACATAAAGTATTCTAATCGTCCTCTCTCTCTCTCTCTCTCTCTCTCTCTCTCTCTCTCTCTCTCTCTCTCTCTCTCTCTCTCTCTTATCTCTCACGTCTTTATTGATACAGACGTCACTGTCTTATCTCGATCGGCTTCACAAACACACGACAGGAAGCCACAGGGCAACGACAAGATTTCAAATCTGCTATTGTGAAATATTTATTTTTCTCTTTGACTGTTATTTGTCATATCAGCTTCATTATCTTGGAGGTTATGTTTTTATTTGCTGCTTGTTTGGTTACTCAATAACTACTAAAACTATTTCTACAAAATTTTGGCGAGAGCTCGGTGATGATCATACACGTGAATAAAGATGGACGACGTGACAGCTCCTGAAAGTGAAGCCAAAATATTTTGAAACTTAAAAATCAAAGCACACGTCAAGATGGTTTCTGTGATTTTAGTTTGTTCTTATCTCACTGATGTTTGTTCAAGTTCTTCCTTCTGGTACGTTGATTATTTGATATGTTAGTCTTGATTGACAGCTGACATTTCTGGAGGAAGTGGAGATGGAGTCGGCCATTTTTATTTACAGTCTATGCTCACGACCCAACGATGAACCCTTTAAATTTTGAAGTGGATCCTGATAAAGAGTTGGATACAGGAATGTTTTTTTAACTTTATGAAATATAATGAGATAGGGCCGTAACCTTGAGAGAGATATGCACTCTCTAAACACCTTCCTTCCTTCCTTCCTTCCTCCCTTCCTTCCTTCCTTCCTGCCTCCCTTCCTTCCTTCCTTCCTTCCTTCCTTCCTTCCTCCCTCCCTCCCTCCCTTCCTTCCTTCCTTCCTTCCTTCCTTCCTTCCTTCCTTCCTTCCTTCCTTCCTTCCTTCCTTCCTTCCTTCCTTCCTTCCTTCCTTCCTTCCTTCCTTCCTTCCTTCCTTCCTTCCTTCCTTCCTTCCTTCTGCCGTCCTTCCTTCCTTCCTTCCTTCCTTCCTTCCTTCCTTCCTTCCTTCCTTCCTTCCTTCCATCCTTCCTTCCTTCCTTCCTTCCTTCTCTTAATTTTAGCGATCACACCAGTTTCTGTTTCTGAAAGCTGAAATTCCTCGGCTGATAATGAAATCGCTGACTCCTGTGATTCCTCCTCAGTCCTCTGCGTGTTCCCTCTTGTCATCGGGATGCAGACGCCTCTGAAGCAGGGTTTCGCTCCGTCACATGACACCAGATTCTCTCCACAGAGCTGCTGCTGCTGCCCAGACGAGCAGCTGCCTCCAATCTAGTGGTGATGTGAAACATGCGCTACAGGTTGCTGCTCTCCACCTCCTTTAATCCGATCAGCAGAGCAGGTTGTGGCTCAAGACAGAGGAAAGGATCAGTGAGGAAGGTTCAGCTGAACTGTTTATCTGCACAGATAAGAAAACTTCAAAAGCTCCTGATGCTCCAGGTCAGATTTTCTGGATTAAATTAGCTATTAGATTAGTTTTCCCCTTATTTGATGACTAAATTGGTATGAGAATAATATTCATCTTAATTTTACTAACTCCACGGTCTGCTGAAGCCTCACAGCTGAACTTTTACACCGACTGCTGTGGATTTTGTCCGTGTATCACTGAGACTGTAATTGATTTAGAAAGTTACATTACATTACATGTCATTTAGCTGACGCTTTTGTCCAAAGCGACTTGCATTTTTAGTACACTCAACATTTATGAGGGGCCATTTAGGGGTTCAGTATCTTGCCAAGGACACTTGGGCATGCAGATGGGGAAGAGTGGAGATTAAACCGGCAACCTTCTTGTTGGAAAACACCCACTCTACCCCCTAGGCCACACCGCCCCAAGAAAGCTCCTGATGCTCCAGGTCAGATTTTTTTGGATTAAAATAACTATTAGATTAGTTTTTCCCCTTATTTGATGACTAAATTGCTATGAGAATAATATTCATCTTAATTTCTCTAACTCTAGCGTCTGCTGAAGCCTCACAGCTGAACTTCTACACCGACTGCTGTGGATTTTGTCCCTGTATCCCTCAGACTGTAATTGATTTAGAAAGTGATCTCTTTAGTGGCAGGAAAAAACATGTAGAAAGACCAACAACACTTTTAATGTACACATCAATACCGCTTGAAGATGCATAATCAATACCAAGTTTTGTATTACACCGATACTGCATCGCCTTCAAGTGTCATCGCAGACATGCAAACAAACGTCTAACTGGTTCATATCCCTTTGAAAGTGACTGATGCCGATTGTCCCTGACTGAAACCCCCCCCCCCCCCGGGTCCATTCAGAGTCTTTCTACACAATCACAGGAATCTGCTCTTTTCCAAAAGCGGAACACTTTGAATGTCTCATTTTAAAACGAACCAACTCGGTCGACCTCTGACCTGAACTTCTGAGGAAACTATTGAAGGCCTCATTAGTTTTGACCTGGCATTGACCCAATAACACATCACAGCTGTGTTACCTGCAGTGCCTCATCACACCCCCCCCCCACCCCTTCTCGGACATAGAGAGAGCATTGTATTAGCCCTGGACGTCCCGGTTGTTTGTGATTGAGTAACGAGCGACACAATCCGATTCAGGAGACGCTGGAGGGCAGCGAGAGTTCAGACGTTAACCCAGTTTGTGCGATGATGCAACTTAACTTCTGTCCTCAGACCAAACGCACACAAGTTGTGTTTGCTCGACAACGACTCCGAGTTTAAAACCCCCTTGTAAAATATTAACACTCACAGTTGGACTGACAGCGGTAATGGCCGAGTCCCGCCCACATCTCTTACACTGAATTACCAGTAATCAATTACAATCAAATTACCAGAGCTTCATTTTTATCTTTGACAAGTCGGCGCTAAACCGTGATTGACAAACTTCAGGAGCGGACCTGAGCCGTCGCCGCCCGAGCACGATCACTCACGCGTTAGCGCCGCGGCTCGCGAAGGTGGACGCTAGTGAGTAATAGGCGCTATTAATAAAGCCCAGCCGTGCGTGACTCCACTTCCTCTCACGGCGGTCGACTTCTTACCCGGGATTCAGACGTGTGAGTTCGGATCAGTCTAATCACATTTGTTTAATTAAGCACAGCTAATAAACTCTCCAGGAGATCGAGCGTCTCACTGTGACAGCGGCGCGGCGTTGAGCTGCATGTCAAACACCGAGGCCCGCCCCCCCCGCTCTGCGCCGGTTAAAAGGCTCCACATCCAAGTTTGACACAAACACGCTGGAGATGTGCTTCCTTTTTTTTTTGCAAGTTGCAAACTGCTGTTGACTTTTTAATGTCCCGAGTCGGCTCAATCAATCAATCAATCAATCAAGTTTTATTTGTATAGTCCACATTCACAAATCACAGTTTGTCTCATAGGGCTTTAACATGGTGAGACATCCTCTGTCCTTCACCCTCAACAAGAGTCAGGACAAACTACTAAAAACCCTTTTAACAGGTGAAGATATGTAGAAACCTCAGAGAGACAAATGTGAGGATCCGTCTCCCAGGACGGACACAAGTGACACAGATGTGTAGAGGAGAACATCATCAGGAGAAAGGTTTTTTAGCAGCATCAATGAGGGGAAACATTCTGAAGGATAACTTCAATACTAGATGTCCTCCCTCCTGATGTCGAGCCGCTGGCATCGCCCATAAAGGAAATAATCCGTCGAGAGTTTCTTGACAACTGTTGTCTGATTGGTCGTCAGATAAAAACTCCGACTTTTAGTGCCATTCCTTTGCACTGTTTCAAGTAAGAGGATGGAAATTTCAAACATTCGTGTTGTCTGGAATGCAGCTTTAGACTCCACCCTGATGTCATCGTTTTTTTGAAAAGTGTGAGGTTGTGCGTAGGATAGAAAACCACTCTGGGATCTGGTGATGGTGACGATGGGATGTAGAGATTCTGAAGTTATGAATGTGATGATGAGACGGAAAGACCAAAAGGTGAAAGAGAGAAGAACGGATTTTAAGTTCGACAGCAACGACACGTTTGGTTTGTTACCGACGCAGCAGTGGTAGAAAAAGTATCCAGATCCTTAACCAAACAAAAAATACTCTGCACTATTACAAGTTAAAGCTCCTCAACATATAATAGGCAAAAATATTAACCTTTAAAAGTAGAAGTACGTTTGTGTGTTAATGACAGCGCCAACCTCTGGCCATTCGTCATATTTCTTGGCGCGAATCTAAAGTTCATTTTTCGTTCAAGTCTCGTAATCTTTCATTTTCTCGACTGCAGCTCGAGGTGAGAAAACGAAAAGGCACGAACTCGATGGGTTCTTCCCCTTCAGGGTTTCACCCCGAAAACAAAAGTAGCTCCAACTGAAACGGGTTCAAGCCCTTTGTCGTATAAACTCACTAGAAACGACTTTTGCCTCTAAGGCAACGGTTTAATAACAATAAGCAGAAATAGACTGATTTTCCTTCCTGGGGGACTAATAAAGTTTTATTTCACAACCACGTGACACAAGTTTACAAGCGGCGAGGACTCGAATGCTCTTTGATCTTATGGGACATTTTTTTTTGTGGTCAAGTGATAAAAAGTTGAAGATTGAAGATGATTCAGGTTTAATGAGCCGGGTTTCTATGATGTCATTAACAGGAAGTCACAGGAAGAGGAGGAGCAGGGCGTCGCTGCGTGAGAAACCTCTGGAAACCTGAAGGAACTCGTGACACGTGGCGTGACGTCCTCTCACATCTGGGCCGCCGCCGCCACCCGCGTTCACCCGCCACCCGCGTTCACCCGCCGCCACCCCCCCACTAATGTACTAAGTGACATTAAGCTGCCACAGCTGAGAGTTCACACCAGACAGTAATTACGCTATCGGGCTGTTTTTCTTTCACCCAGCTGACTGACATCCCATTAGCAGCTGGAGGCGTGTGCGCTCCGGAGCCGCCGCCGCCGCCGCCGAGGGTCAGCGTTTATTGTTCTGATTGGCTCTCATCTCCACTGTCCTCCTTGGCAGCGCGCAAATGAGGATTAATAGTGTTGCGTTCCGAGAGGTGAGCTCGTGGAGTGTTTCCGTTTCAAGACGATTCAAAGAGCTGCCGAGGAGAAAAAGGGGGGGAGAGAAATCCACTCTTCAATTTCAGAGAGAGAGAGAGAGGGAGGGAGAGAGGGAGGGAGGGGGGGAGAGAGAGAAGAATAAAGAAGTGAAAATCCAGTACTTACCCCGGATAAAAACCAGGAGACACGTGTGAGTCTTCCTGGGAATCCTTGTTAATCTTTAAAAGGTGAACAATTATAAAAAAAAAAAAAAAAAAGAGCGACTGACTGAAGAAAGTTGCTCACCACAAAACCCCTAAAAAAAAAGGGGTTTGTTTCAGAGAGTGAGAGAGAGAGGGAAGGAGGGAGGGGGGGCGAGAGAGAGGAATAAAGAAGTGAAAATCCAGTACTTACCCCGGATAAAACCAGGAGACACGTGTGAGTCTTCCTGGGAATCCTTGTTTAATCTTTAAAAGGTGAACAATTATAAAAAAAAAAAAAAAAAAAAGAGCGACTGACTGAAGAAAGTTGCTCACCACAAAACCCCTAAAAAAAAAGGGGTTTTGTTTCAGAGAGAGAGAGAGAGAGGGAAGGAGGGAGGGGGGGCGAGAGAGAGGAATAAAGAAGTGAAAATCCAGTACTTACCCCGGATAAAACCAGGAGACACGTGTGAGTCTTCCTGGGAATCCTTGTTTAATCTTTAAAAGGTGAACAATTATAAAAAAAAATAAAAAAAAGAGCGACTGACTGAAGAAAGTTGCTCACCACAAAACCCCTAAAAAAAAAACCAGAAAGTGGCGGAGGCATTCCAGATCGAGAGGAGACGTCTGTCTTTTCGCTCTCGGGCATCTTTCTGAGACAAATTACTTTCAGTAGTCAATAGCCTGTAATTAAAACAGACCCACTTGATGGCGACGCAACAGTGTGTCTCCCTCTTTAGTTACGGGTTGGAAGGATTAATTCTGGGGTGTGTAACCCTTGTAATTTTCCAAGTACTGTTTATTGTTTTCAGAGAGACGATTGAAACGTCTCGGCTCAAGGTCTCCTTTGATTTCTGAACACTTCACACACATATTTGGCTCTTTTTTTATTTATTTTCCCCCCCCTCTTGCTTTCCACTTGCCCTCTTTATGCCTCAGCAGCAGAGATGCACATTAACAATTTACATTAACGTCTTGGAACTCGTCCTCGTCTCTGCCACACACAAACACTCTTCTGTGTGTGTGTGTTTGTTTGTGTGTGTGTGTGTGTGTGTGTGTGTGTGTGTGTGTGTGTGTGTGTGTGTGTGTGTGTGTGTGTGTGTGTGTGTGTGTGTGTGTGTGTGTGTGTGTGTGTGTGTGTGTGTGTGTGTGTGTGTGTGTGTGTGTAAAGTTCTGCTCTGTATCAGCTGCTATAGGTGGTCTTGCTGTTAGGCGTAGGAGATGTTTCTTGTACCCAGGAGTCACTAAGCCGTAATCAACCTCTGAGAAATGTTTGAATCCTTCTTGTACGAATATGATTGGTGGATTCAAATAAATCATTTAAATGTGTGTGTGTGTGTGTGTCTGTTTCCGTGTGTGTGTGTTTGAATGCAGAGGTCAGGGTCGGCTGCTTTTTTTTAATATTTTTTTTTTTTAAATATCAGAAGCGACTGCCTGACAACAAGTATAAAAACGTCTTGTGAATTAAAAATAAAAGGTCCTCATCTTCATCATCATCCCTTTGCTCCTCGCTCCTCTCTCTCACACGAGGCTCACTTGTCCCCCTTGTGGCCAAAGTGTGAGCTGCAGCTTGTGCGGGTCTCTGGGAGGCAGCGAGATGAATTGTTGGATAAAACACAGGCTGCAGTGGAATCAGCAGCTGTTGTCCGTAATGATGAAACATCCCTAACTTAGCATGAATTTATAATTATGCAGCAAGAAGAAGAAAAAAATTTGAATCTCTTTGCTGGAACTTTTCTTTTCCTATTCAGCTTCCCAGGAGAGAGAGAGGGTGGGAATGGTATGCAGAGATTGTGTGTTTGTGTGTGGTTGTGTGTGTGTGTGTGTGTGTGATTTATTCTTTTTTGTGTCCTTTCTTCTTTTTTTTTTAAATGCAGATCTCAGATGCTTCATAATGAAACTTTTGTGGAGTCTCCAAACCACGACTCGTGAACTTTTCTGAGAAGTATTTGTACACAGCAGCTTCCGATAAGAGCTCCGGTTCATCGCTGGTAAATAAACTCCTGGAAATTAAGGATTTAAGGACAAAACCGTTTTTCCTCCGCTTCTCACCTCCTGCTGTCTTGTTCCATTCTTCTGTTTTTTTATAGCTCCTTTATTTTAATTTTTTTTACGCTCCACACTAATTCTATTTTCAGTGGGATGTGTAAATTAAGTGTAAATGTGAGCGTATCAGTGTGTTATTTATGCTAAACCCGGCAAGAGAAACACATTCATGTTGTAAGTAAACAGCTGCATTACCTGTGGGCTCCTGCACACCTGCTAGTGCAGAGCAGTTAGCCTGTGTGCAGATGCAAACTGTCAATCATTCCTCTCTCTCTCTCTCTCTCTCACTCACACACACAGACACACACACACACACACACACAGGCATACACACAACAAATGGGTGTAAATGTGTGCAAATGTGGAGCACAGGTTCATGCACAGATACAATAAAAGCGTGCATGCAAACCACAATCTGAGATGCAGACACACTGTGCACACACATGCTGTAGCTATGTAACTACATGTGCAGACACACACACACACACACACACACACACACACACACAGGCGTACATAAAACAAACGAGTATAAATGTGTGCAAATGGGAAAACACAGGGTTCATGCACACAAATAATAATGTTGCTTTTGTATGTAATGTATGTGCATTTAAACACACACACACACACAATAAAATGAGTGGGAAAAAGAGATGATCTTTCATGCAAAAAATCTATTTCATATATTTTTCTTAATTAGCACATTTTGTAGGAAATATTAATATACAACACGTAGACTCGACGTCCGTGTTCCTTCCTCCACATTCATTAACTGTAACACATTCTTCAGTCAAACTATTTAATTCAACACGCCTCTCTCTCTCTCTCTGAAACTGGATATTTCCTCTCGTCTATAATATCAGATTTTGGCATAAAAAAAGAATAACCAGTGATATCTTCCGTAGGCTTCTCTCTCTCTCTCTCTCTCTCTCTCTCTCTCTCTCTCTCTCTCTCTCTCTCTCTCTCTCTCTCTCTCTCTCTCTCTCGATGTAGTTCCAGCTGAAAAATCAATTAAAACAGGAACAAACACGTTTAGACACCGAGAGGGCGACAAATAAAACCTCTGTGTGTGTGTCTGTGTCAGTGTGTGTGTGTGTGTGTCAGTGTGTGTCAGTGTGTGTGTGTGTGTGTCTGTGTCAGTGTGTGTGTGTCAGTGTGTGTGTGTGTGTGTGTGTGTCAGTGTGTGTGTGTGTGTGTGTGTCAGTGTGTGTCCTCACGCTGCAGGCGCTGTTCTTAAAGATGTCCAAGGAAAGAAAGGAGAGAAATCAAATGATGATCCTTTCCCCCCCCACCTCCATCAAAAATTCCTACACATTTGCATTTCTTAATCACTGATTTATGTTTATATTCAAATATGTATTTTTTATTTTTGATATAGGCCTGCGGTGGGATTATTTAGTGTGTGTGTCTGTGTGTGTGTTTATGTGTGTGTGTGTGAAGTTGAATCAGTAAAAATAAAAACCAAAGTGTGTGTTTATGAGGTGCTGCATTAAAACTGTTCACTGTAAAATTATCAGAATAATTATTATTTATTTAGATATTTTTCAAATTTGTGAAATTAATTTGCAAAAACCAACTAGAGACATTTTCAAAAACATCACCACTCTTCAAACTTCATTCTCCCCACAGAACTTTTCTCTCTCTCTCTCTCTCTCTCTCTCTCTCTCTCTCTCTCTCTCTCTCTCTCTCTCTCTCTCTCTCTCTCTCTCTCTCTCTCTCTCTCTCCACCATCAGCCCATCAGCTGTAATAAGCAGCTCGCCACCGGGGAGCTGCAGGTCTCAGGTTCCTCTCAGGTGTGTGTGTGTGTGTCTCTCTCTCTGTGTGTGTCGGTGTGTGTGTGTGTGTGTGTGTGTGTGTGTGTGTGTGTGTTACAACAACACGCGTCCTCTCCACACGGAGCCAGGCGCGCGTCGCTGTGCGTAACGGACTGTTTAACAGACTTTTCTTCCTCTTCTTCTTCTTCTTCTTGACATGCAAACATGTGGCGTGTAAATATGAGAATGAATATGAGTGTGAGGGCTCTTCTCTCCTCCCTCTCTCCCCCCTCCCTCCCCCCCCCCTGTCCCCGGAGATGCGCGCGTCGGAGAGGAGCGGCTGTAAAAACCAAAGTGGAGCAATGAGACAAGCTGCGCCACAGCTGGCAAATCATCGATTTGAGCATCAGCAGAACTGGGAGGGGCGGTGCGTTTACCTGCCCTCCTCCTCCTCCTCTTCCTCCTCCTCCTCCTCCTCACATGCCTCCACTGTCTCCTCTCCTCTCCTCCACTTCTCTCTCTCTCTCTCTCTCCCTCGCACCTCCTGCGCTGCTCCTCCAGCCGCCGGGTCGTGCGCTCCTCTTGCGGGTTTCTCCTCCTCCACCAGACGAGTCTCTTCCTTCCCCTCCTCCCTCCCTCACTTCTCCTCTTCCTCCTCTTCTTCTCCTCCTCCTCACATCATCATCCGCAGGACTTTTGACTTTTTTGAGTTTTTCTCTTCCTCCTCTCTTCGGTTCTGCCTCTTTTTGGATCAGTCGTCGCGGAGCAGAGACAAGAGGAGGATCAACTTTTGATGGAAAACAAGAGGTCGAGCGACTGCTGACTTTACAGGTACATCATCCTCTTTCTCTCTCTCTCTCTTAGTGGTTCTATCACCTTTTTAAATTTGCATATTATAACGGGAATAAGTTGCTTCTTCTTGGAATTAGAATGAGGAATTTTACGCGCGACTTAAAAAATGAATTAAAAGCCACTTAAAAAACCACGTAGACTAAAAAGGTGGCGTGCTCGCTTTTTAATATTTCATAAACAGGAAAAAAAAACACACCATGCATGTCAGGCTTTTAATAGTAAATATATAAAAATGCACGCGTTCAGACTCTCTCTCTCTTTTTTTTTATTTTTTTTTGAGGGTTGCCATCTAATTTGAAATGCGCAGAAACGGGCCTGTGTCATTTCTGCACGAATAAGCAAAGCACTCGTGATATTCGCGGGGTTAAGTACATCCATCTCCTCTAATTCATTTAACAACTTGTTCAGCAAAAAGGAGGAGGAGAAGGAGAAGAGGAGGAGAGGAGGAGGAGGAGAGGAGCCTCCAACCAGGGGAGAAAGTTCCTCACACTTTTATTTCCCCACATTTAATATATATATTTTATTTGTGCATGTTTCTGTCAGGATCATTTAATTTAAAAATATATATTTATATATATTTAAACAGGTCTTTTAAATCCACCTTTTTTTTTTTTAATTATTATAATTAAAGTGTGTGTTGACAGAGTTGTTATCAAACCGCTGACACTCGTCTATTAAGAGAAGCCGAAGCTATCGCAGCCCAACTGCCCATCCACTGTTTTACTACTTCTTTATTAGCCCATTAGATTCACTTCATTTATTCTCTCCATATCACTATTTAATTACGTGTCAACTTCCTTCAAACACTTCTTTTTTTTTCTTTTAACGGCCGTATAAGCACGAGACACTTTGTGTAGAAATTCACCAACTATGAGTCCAACAAGGTTATTAAACAAAAAGAAAGAGAAAGAGAGAGAGAGAGAGAAAAGGTGTGACAGACTGAGAGAAACAAACAGTTAATGGGTTTATGACTCCTCTCTCTCTCTCTCTCTCTCTCTCTCTGGATGACTTGGCGTGAGGCACTCAGACTGATGTGATGATACAGAGGGGGGGTGCAGTCCTGCTGTTTGGTGTGTGGCTCTATCACAGTTCCCTGTGTGTGTCTGTGTGTGTGTGATTGTGTGTGTGTGTGTGTAGCACTCAGTTCTGAGAAGTAGTATTCCCACCTGAGAGAGAGTGTGGGCACTGATGTCCTGTGGTTTTTTTAAAGTCTGACATTTCACCCACGGGCACGTCGAGCGGCTTTTACTTTCACTATTATTTATGTAAAGATATCACACACACACACACAGACACACACACTAGTGAAGAACCAGTGTGTGTGTGTGCTGCAGCTGTCTTAAAAGATTGTGTTTGCCGTGGAAACGACCACAAAGTGCCGAGTAAATTCGATTTCAAGATGGTGAAGAAGTTTGCTTTGAATTAGACAAAACGCCATCAGATAATTAAAGGGGGCAATTCTCTGGAAATCTGACATCTCCAGTCGTCAGTGCGGCTGCTTGTGTGTTATCTCTCTGTGTGTGGTTTGTCAGGTTGTGTTGTTTGCTCGCTCACATTATGAGGTCAAGCATGGCACAGCAGCCGAGGAGGAGAAGCAGGTTCCTCTTCTATCTTTGTGGATCTGTGGCTGATCTGGTCAGTGCCTCTGACATCAGTCCTGTTCCTGCCTCATGCCGCCGTGTGTCACTTCTTGTAAAAAAGTCCTCAGACACACACACAAGATGAAAAAGCCGCTCGTGAGAAGCAAAACTTCTCGGTTTTACTCGTCTTCATCACTTTGCGGGTTGTGAAAGTGGCACACACACACACACAAAAAAAAAAAAGAAGAAAGAAAAACTTGTGTACATACCCACAACGGCACGCCAGCCTGTTTGGCCCCCAAAAAAAAAAATCTCCACATAAACTTGTTTGGCAGGAATGATAAGAATCATAAGTGCTCGCCCGGCTGCCAGGTTACACAACTCCCGCAGTAAAGCCACACATCTGTCACAGCTTATTAGTGTGTAATTAATTCATTTGAATGTGTTTGTGTGTCGTGTTCGCAGCTCTTACAATAACCCAACCGAGGTTTACAATTAGGAGGAGACCTGGGAAAACACCGACGTGTGTTTCCACCTTTTTCTACCTCTCTGCCTCCGACTTACAGTTACAACCTTTGTGTTACTCTCTTGTGTTTTTTCCCGCCTGGTCGACAACTCGTAGTTTTGTTTGCACGACAACTCATCGAAACCCGGCCGCACAGTGCGTTGACTGTAGCGTACGAGCAGGAAATCATCGTGTGTATTGTTCACAAACAGTCGTGCAGTGTCTTGCTCTCCTTCCCCCCCCCCCCCCGACGCTCTTGCATCACAACATCCTCTCGAGCGTCACGTCAGGTCGCCGGGTTGCGTTGTTTCTAGGACAGGCACGGCGAGCGGCTGTGTGTGTGTGTGTGTGTGTCACCAGTCAGACCTTGCACTCCTCGCCACGGCGCCCGATCTTCATCAGGTTACCAGACGATGAAGAGCAGCTCGTCAGATGAGAGCAAACTGTCCCGTGACCCTCAGAGACCAATTAGCTCGTCGGAGACAACAGGTTGTGATCTCTTTATTTTGTGTGTTGTTTTCCGTTGTCGTTTCTGTTCTGAAACGATATCAAGTGCAAATGATTTTATCGCTTCTTGACTTTGCTTTAAAATTAAATTTAACTCTGCGTAACCAGTTTTATTGCTTTCAGAAAAGATACCAAAGTTTCTGTCCTTGCACGTGCAAATAAAACAAAACCTCACAGAAGCTCCGGCGTCTGATCTTTGTTTTTTAAAAATCCTGCAGCAATCGATACACAAAAAAAAATAAAGAAATTGCGTATTTACTCAACCCGCCGCCTGCTGAGTGTGTGCTGGGAGTTTAGATCTGGGCCGTGCCTCACTCTGCTGAGGCTGATATCTCCACTAAAACCATTAATCGTCTTTCTTTAACCACCTCGATAATTATCACTGTGGAGAAATAACAGCTCAGCAAACAGTGAAATTACACCTGAGCTCGGGAGCCGGAGTAAATACCTGTTGAGCTGCCAGCAAATGTATTTATTAGACTGTCGCCAGTAAATAAGAGGCCTGTCTCGTCTCTGTTTTTTTTTTTAAATGTGTGGCTCTTTGGGGATTCCACCTACCCCCCCCCCCACCCACCACCCACCACCCACCACCACCACCCACCCCTTCCCTCCCCCTGTATGAAATAGCTCTGTTATGATTGCTAATAGCGGAGACAGATAACAATGATTCCCAGTGTTTATTTTTTTTTTTTTTATGATGACATGCTGCAACTGGTTTGTGGATGAGAGGAAAAAAAAAAAAGAGGAGAAAAGGTCGGTGTGTTAATAGTGACGGCTGCATTCCAGGGCTCAGATATGTAAGAGCGCCCCCCCCCCCCCCCCTCTCTCTCCTCTGACACTTACAGACATACCACCCTGGGCGCACAGTGCAGTGTGTGTGTGAGTGTGTGTGTGTGAGTCAGGGAGTTACAGCTCATTTTGTTATTATCTGGAAAAAGTTCTTTCATATAGAAGAAGAGGAGGAGGAGAAGAGGAGAAGAGAAGGAGAAGAGGAGAAGAGGAGGAGGAGAAGAGGGATAGTGGAGGATTCACGTTGTTCCAGCACGTTGGACTGGATTCATTCTGTCATATGTTTTGCATATTGTTGATCCAGATTCCTTTGGCTTAGTGATAAAAGCGTCACATTGTTTTCTGGGGTCCTCACAATCAGCAACCCCCCCCCCCCCCCCTCCCCTCCCTCCCTTCCCCGGGAGATAAAAAAGAAATGAAAACTGAAGTCCGTCATGTCGGTTTCGTCACGCTTCTGCAGAATGACATCCCTCCTATGTGTGGATTGTTGTGTGTGTGTGTCTGTTGTGTCTCTTGTTGTCGTTTAGCGCGCTTCACGCCACCGTGGCTAACATCGTTTACATTTAAGTTTTCATGGTTTCAAAATTACGTTATTATCATACAAGTCTCAACGCATGTGTGTGTTTTCCGTTTTTTTATTTTATTTTATTTCTTGAGAAGAAGAAGAAGAAAAAAAAGCAGCTCATTGTGTTTTATTGCGACGCTTGTCTTCATCCGATCTGTGGAGGTTTTTCTGAATCCTTTGTTCGGAGAAAAGAAAAAGAAGAGAGCGATTTAGAAGGAAGCACATCCCGCTAAGATCAGGTTGTTAATACCCACCCACATACTCCAATGAAACAATTTCAACAGATACTGTATTCTCTCCCTCACGCCTCACACACACACACACACACACACACACACACACACACACCCTTGCCTTATCAACTGTGTTGTGCGACTGGATGGATGACGCATCCTTTGACGAGGGATTAAAAACGTGCAAAGGAGAGAAAGTGCAGATAAAGAACCTCATCCTTAAGTCTGCGACTCGTATTCAACACTTCTGCATAAGCCTCGATATTAAGAGACGTGTTTTTTTTATTCTCCCCCCCCCACCTACATGTTCATATTCTCATATTGCATCTCTCTCTCCTTCACTCTCCTGGCACGCCGAGGCGAGTCACACCATCCCGTCACCTGCCTCCTCTCTCGCCCTTTCAGCCTGTGCACACCCAAGGCCATGCCTCAGTATCTCTCTCTCTCTCTCTCTCGACACACTCACACAAACACACAACTCTCTTTCTAACTATTAACTGTTTATTTGTTTTTGCGAATCCACGAGGCTAAAAATTAGAGTTTTAATTATCCGGTCATGTGACGTGACCGAGGTCCGGCGAGCGAGCGGTGACAGAAAAGTAATTTCTTAGAAAAAAAAAAAAAAAAACGGCCTCTGATGCCTGTTGATTGTTGATTGTTCTGCGTCTAATTGGTTTTATAACTCGATAACGGCGAGGGAGGGTGAGAGGGGGAGGGAGGGAGGGGGGTGAAGGGTCGGGGGGGGAATCCAGTTTAGAATCATTAATGCAGATTCCTGTGACACCAGGCTGACCCGGCGCCGCTCGGGGGTAATTACAGACCGAAGTCGACCTGATGACACAGAGGCCGACTGTCGGGTCCGGGTTCAGGCCGGAGGTGGGGGGGAGGGGGGGCGGGCCTCGGGTCGACTCGAGCGCGGCCTGCACGGCGGATGCACACGTGTGGCGTCGACGTGTGTGGCGGCGTGCAGCTGGCGTGGGAGCTGCACGCCGTACAGTGCACACCGCACACACCAGAGCGAGTGGGTGTCGAGAGCGGAAGAGTTACGAGGTGAGAACGAGACAAATGAGAAGAAAAAAAAAACACACAAAAAAACACACAAACTCATCATCGGGTCTGAGCGCCGGGACGTGAGGAGGCCGAGGGGCGTGAGACCTTCCCGCCGCACAGACCCGAGGTGGAGACAGACCTCTCACTCGGCTGCTATTCCTGTCGACTTCATACGATTATAAAACAATTAAGCACTTTGGAGCCGACTCTCGGTTCATTACATCCCTCCCTTGTTCTCTCCGTCTCTTTATCTCCCGCGTCCGCCTCCCACACCGGAGCGCGGACAGATGAGAAATGCAGAAATCACCTTATTCCACCGGTAATTGAAAGCCACACTCGCCGTATTAGAGGCTGATGGAAAAAACACGGAGCTAATTGGATTTGCTGGATTGTGTTCATTATGGAATATTTAGTCTATCTGTGGTTACATTGTAACAACTGATTAGGCAATTTCTCCCGGTGCTCAGATGTTTGCGGAGGGAACATTAATAGAGCGTCCGACCTCTGACCTCCAGAACGCTGACGTGAAGCCGAGTCGAGTGTTTGTGCAACAGATGAGAATAAAAACGGCGTCAACGACAAAACAGATTTCAGAGAAGAGGACGAGGAAAGTGAAACCTGAGATGATGACGCTGGTGATCGCAGGTGTCCAGACTTTCCATATTGTTTATTTTTGCATTAAAACCTCACATTTTATTTTAATAACGCACGTCTTAGGGGCAGCCTGTTACATTCTGAAACTCATTCAGCCACATAATGACCTAACGGCTCTAAATCATTTCTTAATTCCCGAGTGTCAGAATCCTTCCTTTGTCGTGGTTTCATTCACGATATAAAAAAAACATCGTTAACGCAGGAAACAGCATCGTCTCCATTCAGGCTCAGTTCTGTTCATCAGACGTGAGATTGATTTCATCTTTTTGTCACTTTAATTCTTCTCATTTAACTGCTCGCTTGTTATTCGCGGCATCTGATGTAAACCAGCCGTGTTTCCCTATTCCTCCTCCTCTGCCTCTGTGAGGTTCACGCCTGCTCCCACACTGACGCCGGCGTGTGTTGACAGATTATTTAATCCTCTGCAGCCACTAATAACACTATTATGTTTGTGTTTTATTGCGGGCGACACTTGCAGAAAGCGCTCAAAGTTGAACCGGTGACAGCACTCGAGCGCTCAGACTTGACGCGCAGACTAATTTGTATTAGTAATCCAAATAATCGTATTAATGCCCATTAGACGCATCACAAGTGGCGAGCATGAAGACATCACAACACCTACGTACAGTAAGAGCCGGCGCCAGCCATGACACATTCTCTCTCTCTTATTCATTTCCAGTCTTTTCTCTCCCTTTGTGTGGAGATTATTAGCGTCTTGATTTACAGAAATCACGCCTCATCCCCTCGGAGACGTCAACATGTGGTTTCCTGCAGAGAAGAGGTGGAAACCGACAGTGACGTGAAACGTGAAATGGATCCGCGGCGTAATGCTGCGACTCCTGACAGTTCAACACCAGGTGATCCAGCTTCGGCCTGTCGTGGTTCTCGTGTCATTTTTTTGTGTTTTCCTCACAAATGAAGCCAACGAGCACCAAATTCCGCCCGAACAATCACACTTGTGTACACGCGCAGGCACACAACACACTGTATCGGCCCGACACAAAGCCACACAGGCGTGTAAAGACCCACCTTGAACAGGAGCTAAACCTGCATTCAGCACCTGATTACACCAGCTAGTGTTTTTTAAAACAGGCTTTCTGTGTTTTCAAAACCCATTTTTTTTCACCTCTCTCTCTTTTTCTTTGTGATACAAAACGCTATATGTTAATTGATAATCAGCAGTGTTGATTCAGTGGTGCATTCAGTGCAAATCTGTGCCCTTCTGGATGTCAGAGGGTTTTCACAGCCACGTCAGTGCCAACCTCGCTGGCAGCGCCGGCACCTGTTGGCGCTGCCAAGGCCTGGCAGGGGTTATCGATGCTCTCTGATGGCGCCCGACAATCACAGTGGAAATGACTGCGGCTGCTTGCGTCATGCCAGATAGAAAAGAGCATTTGCCCGACAATGGCTCGCTTTCACCGTCGCTCCTGTGGTTTTTTTTTTTCCGAACGCTGCTAAACACGGCCAAGGAGAGAGAGACAGAGAGAGAGAGAGAGAGAGAGAGAGAGAGAGAGGGGGGAGAAACAAAAACAAAGAGAGAGACGAGAGAAGCTACAGTGAACATCGTGTAAAACACCGCGACGTGGAAAAGGTGTCGACATCCAGGAAGTTGTGCAGCGACGGCGTGCAGGTTGAGGTGAAGGTTCTGTTGGTGTGTGTGTGTGTCTGTGTGTGTGTGTGTGTGTGTGTGTGTGTGTGAGGGGGGGGGCTGCAGCAGCGTCTCTGTGTGATTCATGCTGCTGCACATCACAGTGACACGAGCAGGAGGCACGTCGCTGTGAAAACTAAACGATGCTTCTCGTGGAATTTTTTTTAATAAAAGGGCAAAATTCCGCCTGGTTGTTGTTGTTGTTTATTTTGTGAAAATACACAACGACGGGACAATTTTCCTCCTCGTTAGTCGCGTGAAACTCTGGATGAACAGCAACTTCGAGCGGATTCATTCGTGAATTTTTACAGTGACCTGAAATTTTTGATATTCGGTGAAAAAACCCGGTGATTATTCCACCGTTTGAATCTTTTATTCAAACTCTGGAGCCGAACGCCATGCACGCCACAGCTGTGTCTCCTGCTCGGGTTCACTGACACACACACACACACACACACACACAAACACACACACAGCTCTCAGCTCACTGACACACACACACTGAACAGCTCAGGTAAGAACTGATCAGCGAATCCGTGCAGCGACCTCTGCTTGTGTGTTCAACAACTCCTCCATTTCCTGTTGAAACACAAACACACACTCACACACACACACACACAATCACAGACCCTTTTTAAAATAGCTGCCGCCCTCTGAACACTCACACCTGAGGCCACCTCCGTGTCAGCAGGTGTGAAAGGTGAGTTTCCCGTTAGACTATTTCCAGTAAGAGCTTCATCACCGTCCTGCAGCTGCTGTTGAGTTTGGTAAACTTTCGACCTCTCATCGGGGGGGGGGGGGGTAGGTAGAAGAATGACTCGGTTTCACAAGCGAGGGATGAATGAGATGTGTAACTGTAACTGTCGTGGTGAAAAAACAAAAAACACCATCACTTCTTCCACGGTTGCTTTTTCCAGATTTACCCTAAAATCAAAACGCCGTTCCGTAAAGAAGAGTTTCTTCCCTCGCTCCGACGTCTGTTCTCACCTGAATGTGGTTTTCTGTTTTCTAATCCGAGCAGCTCTCACGTCTGTGGTTTTGCATTTGTTTATGAAACAGCAGCTTTGTGTTGTGCGACACTGTGCTATTACTGTATTTACGGTCGCACACAGATGGAATTCATGAGCCCGGGGAAGATTTACTTTAAAAAAAGAACCATGCAGTCTCCACGTAGCGTTTTTCACACACGCCTGACCTCCACTTCGTCTCGTGAACCTCTGACGCTCTCGTTGAGTTACTGTAGGTGTGCGCACACTTCCTGTTTTGTGTGGGTTTCCTGTTTTTGTTCTTGCACAACCTGGACAGAAGCTTATTTGCTGTGTGATATAGATATTAGACCCATCTGGCTTTTTATTTGACCTCCGATGCCAAAAATTCATGCTCTTTAATACATTTTACATCCATGATTTCAGTAGGTTTCCTGTTTCACGCCCTTGACCTTGACCTTGACCTTTGCCCCTCACACTCTGCTCCTCTTGCACAACCCATGTGACTGTGTGGTTGCACAACTAGTTATTAGGTCGTTTTAAAGTGAAGTACCAGCTGCATATCAGGCCCTTATTGACAATATCAACAGCGATGACCTTGTCTAATATTTTTTGTTGTGGAGCAACAAAGCCTGTCAGGAGTTTTTTATAAAATAATAACAACAATACATCGCACATCAACTTGAGGAGCTTTTTGTCTGCAGCGATTGAGTCACTTTCCAGCGTCTCGACTCTTCTCCTCCTTTCTTCTCCTCCTCCTCTTCTCTGACAGTTTGCTTTTGTTGCAAATATCAACAGAGATTAGCTTGTCTAATATTTTTATATAATACAGTTTGACATAATAGGCTGCGAACTGCCGTGGAGGTAAACACACAAAGTCACGACAACAGTCACACAGAAAGTAGTCCCTCATGCAGAGAGACGACTTCCCATCGTTTAACTTCTTATTTAGATTTGCATTAAGCTTATTATGGGATTTAATAACATATAATACATAATTTAGTGTTCTTAAATTGACTTAAATTATATAAATATAAAGAGAAAATACATTTTTGAAATCTGAATCCTTTTTTTCTTATTTGTTTGGTGAATAAATATGTGTATTTATATGCAATAGCTAAATATTAGACACAATCATAACATAGACTTTACCACTTTTTAAAAGCAAATCATATATTTAATATTGTAAAGTCCGAGTGTATATTGCTTCCAAGATGCAGTCTTTTAATTAAGAAAGTAAAATGTAATATTGGTGTTTTAGTTCTCGTATAAAAACATTGACAGGAGATTTTCTAGTAGAATAATAATAATTTAGTAGTTTAATAATAATATTAGTTTTTATTAGCATACAGAATAAAGAGACTTCACATATAGAACTACTTTCTGCAGAGATTCACTTTAATTTCATATTTCTGTGGGGACACGTTCATGTTTTTTTTAGGTTCTATTTACTTTATTGTTGCTGTCGTGTGTCTGAGCCTGAAGGTCAAAGAGTTCACTTCACATGTATGTGTGTTCAACGTGTTATATTAAGTAAAATAAAAATAATGCATATTAGAAATTAAGGTGTGTTTGTGTGTGTGTGTGTGTGTGTCGCCCTGTAATAAATGCAGGACCGCCTCACACTAATCAAGCTGATTAAAAATTCCTGCGCGCCCAGCCGGAAATCGCACCAGCGTTCACCCTCTCCATTGTGCGTGTGTGTGTGTGTGTATTTGTGTGCATGTCTTTCTATATTATTGTGGTTCAATACCATCATTATGAGGACATTTTGACTGGTCCTCACAAATGTAGAGCAATGATTGAGGGATGAGACTTGGTGTTAGGGTTAGAATTAGGTTTATGTTAAGGGTCTAAGTGTCCTCAAAACTGTAGAGTTTGTGTGTGTGTGTGTGTGTGTGTGTGTGTGTGTGTGTGTCTGTGTGTTTACTTTCTCCACTTGACTCCCGGACTTTGGGGCCTGAGATCTGCAGAAATCATCGTTTTCCTCATCCTCTACTTTTCTTTATTTCTTATAATAAACTGAAATGATCTCTATCCCACTTTCTCTCTCTCTCTCGCTCTCTCTCTCTCTCTCACACACACACACACTTACACACACACACTCTCTCTCTCTCTCACACACACACACACCATCCTTCCTTCTGTTCCCCCTCTATTATTATTATTTTATTTATTATTTTTACCCCTTCTCCTTGCACCACGCCATCTGAACTGAGGAGAGAGGGGGAGCAGCGAGGAGAGGAGGAGAGAGAGAGAGAGAGAGAGGGAGAGGGGGAGTGATGAGTCAATACAACTAATAATTTAATGGGGACACAGAGAGAGAGAGAGAGAGAGAGAGAGAGGGAGAGAGAGAGAGGAGCACCAGGCAGCAGGACACCTCCTCCTCTCACTCCGCGGGCAGCAGCTCTCCTCTCCGGCCTCTATTGATGCTCGACACCGGGAAAGTAAACCAGACTTTTTCTTTTTTCCTCCTCCTCCTCCTCCTCCTCTTCCATACCTCCCTCCACCCCCCCACCCCGTGTGGTTGTTTCAATCCCCCGCTAACCTGCTCCGAGTTCCCGCATCTCTCCTCTCTCTCCTCCGGCTCCTCGGCGCGCCACGGAGCCGGTTCTCCGGTTCTCCTGCTCCGGCTCCTCGGAGCTTCTCTCCCCGGCTTATCGCTGCTGATCTCCGGGTGAAATCAAGCCGACGTTCAGCCTGATTTTTCTCTTTTCCTGGTGCTGTGTGTGTGTGTGTTTTTTTTTTTTTTGCATGTGGTTCTCCGACGGTTGTTGGTTCATGTGTGTGTCCGAGCTGCTCCGGTTCTCCTCGGCAGGAGGAGCAGGAGCAGCAGCACCAGTAGAACCAGAACCAGTAGAACCAGAACCAGTAGAACCAGTACCAGTAGAACCAGCGGGACTTGGAAGCTTCGTTCCGCCGCCTGTAGTCGCCTTTTCCCCGGCAGTCGGACGGGATTAGCCCCCGATCTACACACACACACACACACACATACGCGATCACACACACACACACACATACGCGGACACACACTCTCCTCTCCCGGCTCGACCTCGTCTCCTCCGCGGATCCTCCGGGTCGCGCCTGGTGCTGCTGTTGTTGTTCTAGCAGGAGGAGGAACACACTCATTCATTAAAGAGCGGCTCTTCCGTCCTGCAGCCATGCTCACGTAGGGACACACAGAGAGACAGATAGAGAGAGACAGAGAGAGAGAGAGAGAGAGAGAGAGAGAGACAGATCACACCACAGGACTTTTCTCCCTTTTTCCAAACTTGGACCGGTCGGTTTCCGGGTGTTTATGCTCTCCAGTGCTGAAGTGCAGGTTGGTGCAGATTCTCAACTTCTACCTTTAAAACTTCCTCCTCTGGATCCATCTGATTCTTTATGACTTATTATGAAAAATAATAAAAAAAATCCTGACCTGGATCCATGCTGTATCCGGGTCTGGATTCCTCCACCCCCTCCCTCCCTCCCTCCTCCTCTTATTTGTGGGGCATTAGTTGCCTCATTGCATGTTGTGAATGGGGGAGTTCATGATCTTTTTTGTGTGGGGGTGGATGATTTTGCCCTTTTCGCTCTTTTGATAAACAGCAGTCCATCGGCGGCGTGCGTCAACCTGCGTCCACACAATCGCTGTTCTGTTCGCAGCTTTTACACACAAACACACACACACACAACTCTCTGACACAAGCAGGAGTCTGACCCTGAAAGTTGTTTGTGTGTCAGTGTGTGTGTGTGTGTGTGCACCTGTGGGTGAAGCATCCATCTTTCCCTCCCATCCGCTCCTCTCCTCACTTTCACTTTGTCAGATCATGAGTCAGCAACTCTGTTTTTTAAAAGTTGCTGCTCGTGCCTTCGATCCCAAAAACTTTTACTTTTAACTTTTCACTGCAAATTAAAAGTTGCACACCTGTAGCAGTCGAGTGGCAGCGGGGGGTCGAGTGTTAGCGGACACACACGCCGGGTCACAGCGAGATGACATTGCGGCCTTTTGCCTCCTCGAGCTGCAGCGCCCGGAATGTGAAGCCACAAGAAGTGACTCAGAAAGTGAATTACGTTAGTCCCCTCGCCCGCCCCTCTCTCTCCCTCTCTCTCTCTCTCTCTCTCTCTCTCTCTCTCTCTCTCTCTCTCTCTCTCTCTCTGCGTGCACCGCAGCAGCAGAACCTTGTTCCCTTAAACTGCACTGTATTCATTCAAGTGGAATCTCCCAGCAAATTAATGTGTTTGCACTAAAAAAACCACGGGAGTCTCCGGCGGGACGCCCCATACATAATACATGCGTTTTGGAAAAATGGGAACATGACATCGGCACGAGAGCGTCACCGCGGCCTCGAGTCGTCGTCACTGAGGCGAACTGACAGATTCTGCCGTGACGGGTCGGTTCTCCGAGGTCTCGGTTACTAAAAGCACGTTTTTTTTTTGTTGCTCTATATCCACTCACGTGTTCATTGATATCACCAGGAAGGATTCTGCAGCTGCTGGTTCTTGCGCTCGATTTCCTGTCCCGCTAACACTCGAATGTCCCTCTGTCCCCCAGGTGATAGTGAGCAGAGGTGCTGAGAATGATGGACCATCTCAGCGAGGCGTGTCTGGGCAAGGAGAACTCCGAGCTGGTCAACAGCATGGCCGAGGCCAAGGCCCCCCCGGCCAAGCTGCTCCGGCTGGAGCAGAACGGCAGCCCCCTGGGCCGGGCCCGGCTGGGCAGCACCGGGGCCAAGCTCGCCGGGGTCCCGTACAAGCCCACCGGCCACCTGCTGAAGACCTGCCACAAGAGAGGTGAGAGGGAGAGGGGGTTATTCGACAACAGTTGTGTTTGATTTTAGGTTTGTGAGTCATTGGGAAAAAGGAAACAAACGTCTGTTGTGTTCAGATCAGTTTCAAATGATTCTAAATATTTTGGTTTTGGACATTGAGGTCTTGGGGAAATTGGGAGAAACACTTCTTAGTGTGTTCCTGATTAATTGATTATATGATCAACATATCACCTATCAAACCTAGTTTATTGTTGGAAATCAATCACCATCCAAAATGCAGAAACACAAAATGTACAACACATGTGCTGCTTGTTTGTTTCTATTAAATATTTGTCTCTTTTAACCGTTAACGGGACAAAACTATTTGAATATTTCACATTCGAGAAGTTGTCATGCAATTGCGTTTGTTTGTCACTTTTTTATTTTTTTGCCCTTGACATTTTCCCAAACAAAACAATTAATGGAGAGAATAATATATAGATTAACTGCTGATGAAAGTGTTCACAAGTTGCAGCTCTGATTTCTGACATTCACACACTAAACGATCCATTAATTAATCAAACGTTTTATAAAAATGATCAATGACGTAATTAACTGGTAGTAGCAGAGCCGGGGAATACAAACCGAGGGTTGTGTGTATTTGTGTAAGAGAGAATAATACGCAACATAAAGAGGAGAGCTGTTTAAGTATTCCCCTTCCCACACACACACACACACACACACACACACACACACACACACACACACACACACACACACCATCTCCCACCCACCACAGCCCCCTGCATGTGCTCCAAAACTCTTAAACCTTTCAGCAGTGGTAGTCATATCAGCGCACACACACTCACACACACAGACACACACACTCATGCTGCACACACAGACACACACACTCATGCTGCACACACTCCCACTTCTTTACCCAGACAATGAGAGGAACACTGTGAGAGTTCTCCTGGTTGTCGTGCTGCAGAGCGCTGTGTCACGGCTCTTCTCTCCAGCCGCTGCACCTCCCACCGCTGGCATTTTGTTTATTAAGGGAAAAGTTTGAGTCCTTTAAGAGCCATTGCTGTTTAAGAACGTAGCGGGGGGGGGGGCTTTACTTTGAGATTATGACAAATCTTTTTAATAAAACTGGTGTCGTCTGGTGAGAAACACAGTTTTTACGGTTGTGTGTGTGTTTTTGTTTTTTAGTTTTGTTTTTTTAGTGGTTTTGGAAACGAGTGTGAGGAGCTGCAGGTCCGGGGTGTGTTATTGCACTTGGCGGCTGCGGCTCGTGTGTTTGTGTTTTTGTGTGTTTTTGTGTATTTTTGTGTGTTTTTGGCCGGTTGTCGGTTCTCTTCGGGGACACGAGGGACTCGGGAACTCTTGGAATGCGGCTGTGCGAGTGTCCTCCGATGAGCCGTTTCTCTTATTCGCTCCTTTAATCTCCGAGTCGCACTCCGACTGAGCGAGCCTAATTCCTCACCTCCATCATCTCTGCTTCTCTTGGCCTCCTGCAACGTTTGCTCCTCCAAGCCCCCCCCCCCCTTACTCCTCGAATCGTTATTTTTCCAATAAGTTTCTTCCTGGGTATAAAGGGCGAAGCAGCAGCCGATGGCGGTGGGCGGTCCGACGCACACGGCCCACACTGGGCATTGTGTGTCCGAGCCCGAAACAATATTTACAGCGGCCCTCTCCGGGCTCCCTGGAAACAAAGCCAGTATTGATCCCCCCCAAATGAACCTACACAGCAGTCTTTATTGTTAGATCTTTATCTATTAAAATCAGGGGAGGAGGAAAGCGGCTCTTTCAGCACATTCCCTGGCATCTGTTCGGCTTATTGATTGTTTTGCCAGAGCTGTGTGTACATCTTCTGGAATGCCAGGGACGGGGAAAATATTAGAGCGTGATTCGGTTTTAATCGGCGCCGGACAATGAACGGAGAGAAATGTTTCCAGGTGACAGTCGGGGGGGGGAGGGTGGCCCAGTGGGAACAAGGGGCAGCCGGGCAGATCATAAACACACTGTAGGATCTGCTAAGTACAGTATAAGCGGTGGAAACTGATTTTGGGTTTGGCAGGCAGAGAGGAAGGCTGATGTGACACAAGGGTCGAGGGGTTATATTTTTCTGTGTCTGCTTCAAACTCAAACAAACGTTTTTTTTATCATGCGCCATTTATATGTAAACTCTCTTATTAAACACACAACTCATGCTCGTCATCACAGGGTGTTATCATCTTAAAGCCGTGAAGAAGAAACACTAAGACTGAAGGAATCCTCTAATAGTTTATTAAAAGGGGTTTAGAACGACGCCCAGTATTTCACATAGATATCAGTTCCATTAATGTGTCTGTTTTCTTTCATCAAGATCCGTTAATTGTTTTAAGAAAACCTTTAAATCTCACAATTTAAAAGAAAATTAATAAACATCTGGATCTGACCCCTGATCCAGATGTTTATGGGTTCTTCTCTGACCCTCATCCATCGCTTCAGTTGTTTTTGTGTAATATTGTTGGAAAGTGTGTTATCGTGGCCCTAAGCAGTTTGATTCCTCACCTTGAGTTTATCACAAAGACCAAGAGGTGAGACTACAATCCACTCACTTACTCATAATCCCCCGACCCTCAACCTCAACGTAACATAATCATCGCCGCTCATCATCCGTCGTGTACTGAAGGTCAAAGGTTAACACATGTGAGCTTCTGGCTGTTCCCACTGACGTCCTGTGTGTCCCTGTGTGTGTCCTCAGGCAACATGCTGCCCGTGTTCTGCGTGGTGGAGCACTACGAGAACCCCATGGACTTCGACAGCAAGGAGGAGCACGCCGAGTTCGTGCTGGTGCGTAAGGACATGCTCTTCAACCAGCTGATCGAGATGGCCCTGCTGTCGCTGGGCTACTCCCACAGCTCGGCGGCTCAGGCCAAAGGTAAAACCCGCCGCCGCCGTCTCTCCGTTTGTCTTCTTCTTCTCTCTGACGCTCGTTAACGTCCTCCTCCGACCTGCTACCAGCGCCACACACTCACACTCACACAGCCTGTGACCATGAGAGTCCAGCGCCTGCAGATCTGAAGCCACAGTAACACATCCCGACACTGATCCCAGACAGGAGACGCACACACACACGTACACACTCATTCCCACACTGTCTCAACGCACAGGCTTACCCACGAGAAATGCTTACATGCACATTCACATTCTCAGCCAGTCAGACACACAGACACACACTCGTACAGACACACAAACACACACTCGTACGGTATGTATTTATACACACATGCACTCGGTGACTCAGTGGGTGGGAGGGGCCGGCGGAGGAAAGGGTCGGCTAATTGCACTCGAGAACACGCAGGCCGAGGGTGGCGGTTTCAAGGTGCCTCTTAGCATGCTCTTTTATTATAGCCTGTCCATCACACTTCAACACACACTTCAACACACACTCACACAAACACACACGTCTTATTTCACTGCTCCCATGAGCTGTAGCCCTCCTCACTTCCTGCTGTGTGGGCTGCTGCTTGGTTTAAGTTCGTCTCAGCAGAAGTTCTGACGTGGTCGTTGTGATTTCAGAAACAGATAAAGTTTGTGCGGAAACGACCTGTGGCCTCGGGATCGAAAAAAGCTTAAATAACTTTTCATCCGTGTCCGTGTGAGTCACGATCGTTGACCCGTGTTTGTGTTTCTCTGCACGATCCATGTCTCAGGCATGATTCAGGTGGGGAAGTGGAACCCTGTCCCCCTGTCATACGTGACAGACGCCCCGGACGCCACAGTGGCCGACATGCTGCAGGACGTCTACCACGTGGTCACGCTCAAGATCCAGCTCCACAGGTGAGAAACACACACAGATATGTCTCTGTATGGTTTAAATCAGGAGTTTATTAGTGTTTTGCTGATGGGGGGGTGGGAGACATTGTCGAATGCATCACTGCAAAATCCCACCGTCAATGTTTGACCATCTGGAGGGACCCTACATTCCATTACAGGTTATCTAGACACGTCCTGGTGACTTGAAGGTCCCCATAAAGAACCAAAAGAACCATAACAACCTTCTTGTTCACCGCTAAACCTTCTAAAACTCTACGTAGAACCTTCTCAGTGACCAGTAGAACCTTCAAATGAAACCTTAGAGACTCTTAAAAACCTTTAGAACCTCTTCACCGACCGCTGCAACTTCCTAAAGGACCTCAATCCTCTTAATAACCTTTAAAACCTCTTAAGAAGCCACTAAAGAACCATCACAATCTTCTTGTTCACCGCTAAACCTTCTAAAACTCTACGTAGAACCTTCTCAGTGACCAGTAGAACCTCCAGAAGAAACCTTAGAGACTCTTAAAAACCTCTAGAACCTTCTCAATGACCACTTCGACTTCCTAAAGGACCTCAATCCTCTTAATAACCTTTAAAACCTCATAAGAAGCCACTAAAGAACCATAACAATCTTCTTGTTCATCACTAAACTTTCTAAAACTCTACGTAGAACCTTCTCAGTGACCAGTAGAACCTCCAGAAGAAACCTTACAGACTCTTAGGTAACCCCTAAACCTTCTCACTGACGGCTGCGACTTCCTAAAGGACCTCAATCCTCTTAATAACCTTTAAAACCTCATAAGAAGCCACTAAAGAACCATCACAATCTTCTTGTTCACCGCTAAACCTTCTAAAACTCTACGTAGAACCTTCTCAGTGACCAGTAGAACCTCCAGAAGAAACCTTAGAGACTCTTAAAAACATCTAGAACCTCTTCACCGACCGCTGCAACTTCCTAAAGGACCTCAATCCTCTTAATAACCTTTAAAACCTCATAAGAAGCAAATAAATAACTATAAAAACCTTGTAAATAACCCTCAGAACGTTCTTTAGATTCTGTGAGTGAAATAATTTAGAATAAAACCCGACATAAACTGCTTTACCAAGTCACAACCCTAACCCTCCTGTAATGTGTCCCCTGTGTGTTTGTGCACAAGTTAAACCGTGTGTGTGTTTTTTATTCATTTATACACATAGAGACACAGTTGTATTTATTAATATCTACTTCCAGCAGAGGCAGGCGCCAATCTACCAATGCCCTCTGCATGTTTGATACTGAGAATAGCTTTATTACTCATTCACACAGACTCAAAACGCTCACATCTCCCAGGAAATGCAAAAAAGAAAAAACACTTAAATAGAGAAAATGTTTTCTCCCGGCGTCGGGATTCATTTATTTATTAAATCGATGTAAAGGAAATCACCAAAATCCTCCTCATGTCCCGGCGAACGTTTGCGTTAACGCTGCGGTTTGTGATGAAGAGGATTTGTCTTCTCATGTTTTGCATCGGGGGGGAACAAAACTTAAAAGAAATATGATAATAAAATAAGAGTGTTATTTTGAGCTCCTGGCTCTTTGCACAGCAGGAAAGTGAACGTGTCTGGAAACCTGGAAAAGCGCTCGGCTAAAAATGACTCCGACCACAGATGAATACCAGGTTGTTCACCTGAAATAGTTCGACAAATAAACCCTGGGCTGCACCGGCTATTTTAGGTGAACTATATTTCTTCTTCTGAATACCGAATTACAGCGTGTCGTGGTAATAAAGCAGAAGAGCTAACGAGCCGCAGCCGTCCCTCACCGGGCGGGTAGCGCTCGCCATCGGCTGCCATCGCTCTCCATACTGTCGGCTAAACGCTGCTCTGTAGGTGTGAGGCTGCGTCGTATTTATACACACAGTGAGAGCGTACAAGCGTTTATAGATATAGACAGAAACCGGCTCGTATGTGCTCACAGACCCAAAACACACACACACACACACACACACACACACAGACACACACACACACACAGCTGAGTGGAGGCTTGTGCCAGCTGCACGCTAACCCAGTGTTCTGCAACCCTCTGGAGAGCTGTTCCTACTCCTCTCCTACCTCGCTCTACCTCTCCCTCTCTCCTCCTGCTCTCTCCCTCTTTCTCCCCCCCCCACCAACCACCCGCCACCCGCCTTCACCAGTCAAGCGCACACACTCTTGCGCGCACACACACACAGACACACACATTGGCGTCCACCTCCCGGCGTACAGAAGGTTGTGTTTATTTCCGGCATTGCTAACCCTGAATGCACAGATAGCTGTCGTTCTCCACTACCTCTCTCTCTCTTTCTCTCTCTCTCTCTCTCTCTCTCTCTCTCTCTCTCTCTCTCTCTCTCTCTCTCTCTCTCTCTCTCTCTCTCTCTCTCTCTCTCTCTCTCTCTCTCTCTCTCTCTCTCCCTCTCTCTCTCCTTCCCTCCTTCCCTCCTCTTGTTCACTTCCTTCTCCCCAGAGGCTCTGGCTGCTGGAGCAGTCTAAGGTGTTCTGGAAAATCCATTGTGTGTGTGTGTCTGTGTTTGTGTGTGTGTGTGTGTGTGTGTGTGTGTGTGTGTGTGAGAGGCCGTGTGTTTTCCCTCACGAGCAGATGTTAGCTTCGGGAACGTTCCACGCTTCCTCTTCTTCCATCCCGGCGCTATCTCCCATCGCTCGTAACGTTTACCCCAACGCCGCCGACCGACAGATTCACGGACACGCACGCACACGACGGGCGCTCGTCATCACAACCTCAGTGTCTCATCTGCTTCACGCACAAAGTGTCAACGCAGGTTTCACCGGAAAAGTAATGCAGCGATACAAACACACGTGAAGTGGAAACCGGGCGCTCGGCTCGGCTGAATTCCTCCCGTTAGCGACGGTAGCTCGCTAACAGCAAAACCAATTTATCCATTTGCTACATAAATCTATTTGGATTTTTTGCTGCATATTGTTGTCAGTATTGTTATTGTTTTGTATTTGTTTTTTCCCCTTCTCTCTCAACCGCCATCCCTCCAATCCCCCCCCCCGCCCGCCGCAGACATCTAGCCAGTAACACCTTAAATTGTTTTGCCGAGCACAACGAGCCGGGAAGGTAGAAGTAACACGAAATAATAGTCGCCACATGCAGCTAATGTATAATTCATGCATCAATCCAGCAGATGTGTTGTATAAAGTAATTAACTAATCAGAACAATCAGGAGAGAGAGAACGAGAGAGAGAGAGAGAGGGAGAGAATATGAAAGAGAGGGGGGAGAGAGCGAGCCAGGCACACAGAGAGAGAGAGAGAGAGAGAGAGAGAGAGAGAGAGAGAGACAGAGCAATCTCCAGATGCATCTGCTTGATGCGCCAAATGAAATCTGTCTGTCTTGGAGGGGCGCTTGCAGCAGGGAGGGCGAGCGAGGGCCCGTGTGTGTTCAGACTCTCGTTCTCTCCGGTTCCCTCTCTCTCTCTCTCTCTCTCTCTCTCTCTCACTCTCTCCCTCTCTCTCTCTCTCTCCGCCGCTCTCCACCTATCTGATCGTTCCAGGGATTTAACCATAATTCATCAATAAAACAGGCTCACGCCAACAAGCCCAATTCACACCCTTTGTGTCGAGGAGGATTCCGAGCGAAGGCCCTTCATTGGTCGATCGACGGGAAAAATTATTCATTTTTGATTCACTCGAATTTATAACGTTGATTAATTGCAGGAAATAAACATTGAAAACATTAAAACGTTCACGGGTTCCTTATGGGAGGAGATTTGCAGCGTTTTTATTATCATCTCCGGGATTGTGATTGTTGTTGTAATTTAACATTTTTCAATTTGGGTTTTGATAACTTGTGATTTGTTTCTATTTTTATGACGTTTAATGGCGTAACTGACTTACAGGAAGAACTAATTAACTGAATAATTAATTTCAGCACAAAATTTGAAATTCAGCTCTTGATGTTTTTGTATCTGTTTGACCACATTGAGTGAAAACCTGTTTGGATGTTTGGATGAGGAAATGATATTGCAGGTTACATTTATTTGCAGAATTAAAGGTGTTATATTCGTGTTTCTCACTTTATGAGGAACATCCAAACACACAGTCAGATTAAATGATATGTTTATTTTATCATTTGATTTGAGAGACAGGGCTGCTGGCTTTTCCTTTTCTGTCTCCGTCTCCTCTCATCATCTGAATTGTCTCTCATTCTCTCCCCTTCTCTCCCTCTCTCTCTCTCTCTCTCCCTCTCTCTCTCTCCACAGTTGTCCTAAGCTGGAGGACCTGCCACCTGAGCAATGGAGCCACTCTACAGTAAGAAACGCCCTCAAGGAGTTACTCAAAGACATGAATCAGAGCTCTCTGGCTAAAGAATGTCCCTTATCACAGGTGCTGAAGCCCAGTCTGCTTATTAAAAACAAAAAGACAAAAGCCCAACCCCACTGCCTTGCTACATTAACACACTGCCAAACAAACCCTGTCGCCATCACCTCTGTCTTCTCTCCTTTACTTTATCAAATGCCCTGAGTTTGATTCAAGAGGTGGGGGAAAAAGAATCCACATAGAAAATCCAAATCAATGGCTATTGTCTATTGTTTGCTGCATGATTTCTGTTTGGGTTTTTTTGTACTGCCCCTCACACACACACACACACACACACACACACACACACACACACACACACACACACACGCACGCACAAAGATTAGTAGGCAACGGCAGCCAAAAAGCAGAGGTGTTGTTGAACGTATGGTTATTGTTAGATAAACATTGGCCGGGACCCAGAATGATCTGGATTGTTTTTGTTCCTTGTTTTTTTTCCCAACATCTCATTGCATCAGACCACGGCAGATATGAGCGTTCACATGTTAGGTGTTATATTCTGTTATTTTGTGTGTGTGTGTGTGTGTGTGTGTCGGCTGGGAAGGTTGGATAGAAAGCACTAGCTGAGATATTGTATTAACAGGCGGTGTAGTCAGTATATCACAGAGGCAGCTCAGGAGTGAATGGAATGAAACGGCAGTATATCTCTCACAGGGGCCAATAATGTGTGTGTGTCTGTGTGTGTGTGTGTTTGCTTTGACTGTGTTTGTGAAACGTATATCAACTTACAGGACAAACTGTATATCTGAGAGTGTTACCGATGTGTGTGTGTGTGTGTATTTAGATGGGAGTCTGTGCGTAGGAGCCAGTAAGAAGCCAGCTCTCCTCCCAGGCCACCGTATGGTCACCTGGAGACCCTCGTTTGCAGCGTGCGTACGTGTGTGTGTGTGTGAGCGGCTGCTGTGTGTGTGTGTGTGTGTGTTTGTGTGTTTAGCCGGGCATGAGCAGTGCGCTGATGATGTAAAGAGTCCCTGGGTGGCGTTCAGGCGGAGCCCAGCCCGGTCTGGTAATCACCCTGTTTACGGTCCATATGTGAAGACGGCTCAGAAGAGAGCACACGCGAGCTCTGAGGATCACACACAGACACACACACAGACACACACACAGACACGCACACTCCTCCTCAGACACACATTTGCTATTTTCACATACACACCAGTCTCAAATTAAACCGAAGATTGTTTCCGCTCTCCAGCGAGGACGAAACCTGGTCCTGGAAATATCCTGAACCGAATCTCTTTCTGACAGTTTTTGGTCCACAACTCAAATTTAAATTTACCGCCGTGCATGAAACTGAAGCTTCAGTCAAAATTAATTTCATCATTGGGATATTTTTCCCCCTTTTTTTTAAATTGTATTATCTGTTTTAACATCAGCAAACGTCAAAGCAATAATCCAGTTTCTCAGATTCGTAATGTGATTTAAGAGGAATTGGCAGCGTTGCTCTGTTGCTACCTCACAGCCGGACGATCGACTCGTATGTGTGTGTGGCGTGTTCAAACATGGCCGCCATGATGGTGTTTGACATCTGTTACTCGGCGGGGGGGCGTGGTGTGGTCCGCTGCACCCGGCGTGCTCCTCCCGAACCCGAGTGCTTCCTGCGGCTGGTCGTCTCTGTGAGGTTCCTCTACGTTGTTTTCTGAGTTTCTTCCGAGAGACCAAAGAAGTGAAATGAGTGGGAGGGAGGGGGGGGAAAGGGGGTGTTAGGGGTGTGTGTGTGTGGGGGGGGGGTGTAACAGAGGATTGGCACCTTTCTAGGATTAGTGTTTCCTTGATATTCTGCAGCGTAATCCCGAGCCCGAAAGAGAGGTTAACAGATGAGAGAGAATTACAGTGAGTGAGTGAAAGAGAATTAGCCCACCTCTGAACAGAGAGAGAGAGAGAGAGGGGAGGGGCGGCCGAGCAGAGAGGGGCGTGTGGGGGGGGTTATTCTGTGAAACGCCGCTTTTGTCCGGCGCCTTGTCAAACATTTAGTTTCATTCTCTTGTCGCCGGGAGTCGTGACTCGTGTGTTTGACCTGTGAATCACACGAGGTGGAAATATATATTTACTGATGCTCAATGTGATTCTCAGTTTACAGCTCGGAGATAAAAAAAACACCAAAAAATCAAAATTCCCGTGATTCTGATTAGGGTTGCAAAATTCCGGGAATATTCAAAGTTGGAAACTTTCCATGGGAATTAACGGGACTTAACGGGAATTAAGGGGAATAAACTGGAAATGTTGTGGGTAATTTATACTAACTGTATTTACCTTGTCATATACAGACATAAATATAAACATTTTGTTGTGTCATAGGCTGATTTGAGCCCTGAGGAAACTTTGGGCACTTGACTATATGCTTCTGCATCGTTGTGTCATTCTTAACATAGGTCTTTGCACAGTATTTGCAAATGTACACAGCCTTTCCTTCTACATTGGATGAGGTGAAATGTCTCCACACATGAGAGAGTGCACGTGGCATTGTTCTGTAGAATAAGATGAGAAAAAAGTTTGTAAAAAAACACTAATGCAATGCCAGAGATATAAATAGTTAGCCAAACAATTGGAATCGTCTGTGAACATATTTTACAATTGATGGATAAATGAATGGAAATAGGCTAGATGAACAGATGAACAATCCTCAATCAGCATGCTGATATATTTTCCCAGTAATATCATGGAAACTTACCTGACTAGTCCTTCACTCTACAGCAGGCCTCAACAGCCCTGCTGTAGAGTGAAGCATGCTGGGAGTTATCTGTGCATGTGATGGAAGAATGACCAGTGGAGGGTTGAAACTCAACGTTCCATACATCTTTAAAATAGAGTTTTGAATGATGTTTTTATTGCTCAGCGTTTAATTTGCGTATTTTTTTTTTTTTTTTTCAAAATTCCCAAAATTCCCAAGCTAAACTTCCCATGGAAAGTTTCCGCCCCTTTACAACCCTACTTCTGGTTCCGCCTCCAGCTGCCGATCAGGCGCCGTCGTTTCCTTCCTCACCACCGAGCTTCACAACCCCCTTGCCCGTCTCCTCAGAAACTATGGCAACAAACGAGATTCCCTCCACCTCACCCCCCCCCCCCACTCTCTCTCTCTTCCCATTGCCACCACCATCACCACCACCTCGTCTTGCCCCCCCCCCCACCCACCCCACCCCCCCCTCTCACTGGGCGGCCCCTGATGCACCAGCTGCTGCGTTGCGTAGCAGCAGATAGTCGTCAAAACGCCATCTTTACAGGCCTTCACCACCTCAGCTGCCACAGGCACAACCTGGCTGCCAGTGTGTGTGTGTGTGTCTGTGTGCATGTGTGTGTGTGTGTGTGTTACATTGAAGGGGGGGGTCACCCCACTTGAGGTGGATATGCGCCATAATTGAGCTGTGTTAGATGTTGGCGGGAGACGAGGCACAGTGTTGCAAATGGGATGTGCGTTTTCCCCAGCTGATTCAAGACATCAGGCTAAGTTGGAATGTGTGTTTTTGTGTCTGTGTGTGTGCGTTTGTGTGTGTTTTTGTGTTTATTGACACGTGTGCATTCGTGTAACTGCACCGAGTGTGTTTCTCTGCAGGGGTTGTGCTCGGTGTGTGTTTGCATTTGCCGGTGTATGCACCACTTTATAACGCTGGCAGCTGGGTGCCCACACAGTACCTGCCTGCTGCACCACTTCTCTCTGACACACACACACAGACACACACACACACACACACACACTCACCCACTCTCCTTTCTCTCTCTCTTCCTGTCTCCCATGATGGGGTGTAGAGGAGATGTTGGGGACCGATAGTAGCCCAGTGCCACTTCCTGGTCTTGCTGATAAGCTCTCTGTGCTGCAGATGGCTATCACTTAAAGGGTCCACACACACACACACACTCTCACACAAACACACACACACACACCTACACAACTACACGCACACACACATGAACACACAGAGCCATGCTACCTGTTGACAAGCCCTAGCACCATCCTCCTGCTGGCACCGCAGTGGCAGCAGAGACTCTGGTTATTTGCTTGATTTCACTTAGTGCGGATGAATGTGTGTGTGGCGAAGCACAGGGGAGAGAGAACAGGAGTGTGTGTGTGTGTGTCTGTGTGTGTGTGTGTCTGTGTGTGTGTGTGTTTGTGTGTGTATTGTTTCGTTCACACATACACGCCGGGGCCCCCTGTGAGAGGTAGAGTGATGTATTGAGGGAGAGGGCTGATTAATGAGGAGCGTTTATTAGAACATCTGTGTCAAAGATGGCGGAGAAAGAGGGAGCGAGGGAGATAGAGAAAGAGATGGGAAGGGAGAGAGAGAAATGGAGAGAGAGAGAGAGGCACAGCATCTTCTGCAGGCCTCTTGTTTGTTGCCTGGAGCTGCTTTAGCCCAGATATACTGTAAATAAAACATGTCAGGCAGGAGGAGAGGAGTTCATTATCTCCTCCACTTACAGGAGAACTCCTCTCACTTCAGATTCCTCTCACTTCCTCGTGGATCTTTGACTTTGGGAGTCGACTCTCACAACCTGGTGAAACAGGAATGTGTGGTTTGCTGCTTTTACCAAATCACCATCCCAAATATTCACGTTTTGGTTCCAAAGGCAGTAAATCAAAAACCTGAACCTCGTGTCCTGATGGATGAAGAGGAGTTCTCGGGTTTAAAACTGTTGCACTTTCTGTTTCCTGATGTTTGCACGAGTCCAGGAGAAGCAGCAGCAGCCTCGAGCATAACGGTGTAACCATAGATATATATAAAGACTAGATGACTCGTTCGACGGAGCCGGACGTAACCACATGGCGGCCATCTTGCTAGGGGGCAGCTCGCTCACCCATAACATTGTGTTGGTAAATAAACATAACTTACTGAATTTTCAACCGATTTTGAAACGGTCTGGTTTGTTATAAACGTCAGAGATGTAGATATGAAACTGCATACTTATGAATAATTATGTTATTTTCTAAAAAAAAATCATAATTTATGCAGTGTCATAACTACATCTCTGACGTTTATAACAAACCAGACCGTTTCAAAATCGGTTGAAAATTGAGTAGGTTATGGTTATTTACCACTACCAACACAATGTTATGGGTCAGCGAGCTGCCCCGTAGCAAGATGGCCGCCATGTGGTGACGTCCGGCTCCGTTGGCCGGCAACGCAGACGAGACATCTAGTCTTTATATATGTCTATGGGTGTAACCCCATTAGAGGAGCAACTCTTTCATCTTAACCCCGGACGTGACCTCCACCAGGCTCTTCATTGCACTCAGGCCCTTTTTAATGTTCCTATAACAGCCTGCTCTGCTCTACAGTGCAGGTTCAGAGCTCTTCATCACGACAGCAGCCTAGTCGAACAGATTCACACTCAGGCACCAGCGTGACTCCTCTCGCGCCTCGCTGTCCTATATTTGACTTCACAACAAAAAAAAATAGAAAACGCAAGAAGCGGCTGAGTGGGTGAGACGAGAAGCAGCCGAGCCGACTCAACCCGGTGCCACCGGAGTCAGGGGAGGAGTCGAGGTTTAAGTACCAGACGACAGATAAGTGAATACTTCCTCATTGTAGTTTTGGTTTTTTCGCTTATTTGCATTTTAATATGTTCGCACTAAGAGTTGTCAGATTGCACAGTCATTGTCTTTGGGAACTCTGGTTTCTATGTGTGGTGTTATTGGCTCCAGAAGTCCAGATTCCAATGGAGACGTCAGAAGAAGCTGGTCAGCTTTTGCTTGAGTTCAATCTCAAGCAGACTGAAGTGAGAATTGTCCATCTTCCTCCGTCCAGCTCCTCTTAAGAACTCCATAAGATTGTGTTGTGGTTAGGGTTGCAAAATTCAGGGAATATTCAAAGTTGGAAACTTTCCATGGGAATTAACGGGAATTAACGGGAATATACAGGAATTAACGGGAATAAACTCGAAATGTTGTGGGTAATTTATACTAACTGTATTTACCTTGTCATATACAGACATAAATATAAACATTTTGTTTTGTCATAGGCTGATTTGAGCCCTGAGGAAACTTTGGGCACTTGACTATATGCTTCTGCATCGTTGTGTCATTCTTAACATAGGTCTTTGCACAGTATTTGCAAATGTACACAGCCTTTCCTTCTACATTGGATGGGGTGAAATGTCTCCACACATGAGAGAGTGCACGTGGCATTGTTCTGTAGAATAAGATGAGAAAAAAGTTTGTAAAAAAACACTAATGCAATGCCAGAGATATAAATAGTTAGCCAAACAATTGGAATCGTCTGTAAACATATTTTACAATTGATGGATAAATGAATGGAAATAGTCTAGATGAACAGATGAACAATCCTCAATCAGCATGCTAATATATTTTCCCAGTAATATCATTGAAACTTACCTGACTAGTCCTTCACTCTACAGCAGGCCTCAGTAGCCCTGCTGTAGAGTGAAGCATGCTGGGAGTTATCTGTGCATGTGATGGAAGAATGACCAGTGGAGGGTTGAAACTCAACGTTCCATACATCTTTAAAATAGAGTTTTGAATGATGTTTTTATTGCTCAGCGTTTAATTTGCATAGTTTTTTTTTTCAAAATTCCCAAAGCTTAATATTCCCGTGGAAAGTTTCCGGAAATTTTACCAGAAACTTTCCGCCCCTTTGACCCTAGTTGTGGTTCAGCGTGTTGCCATCACGTAAGGTTTTGAGGTCAGAAGTTCAAAGTTCAATAAGACCAGACTTCCTGCCGCCCTGTGTTTTGTTGCTTGAAACGCTGGAGCCAGAGAACCAGTCTCATCCAGTTCAACCTGTTCCTTGTGCCCCCCCCACCACCGTGCTGCTCTGCCAGAAGCTTCCCCTCCGTCCTCCTCAGTGCATATATTACAGAGAAATGATAAAGATGGCATACCTGTAATTTGAAAACAGATGGTATGGTTCTTTTGAATATTTATAACAATCAAAAACAATTTCTCCTGCACCAACCTCACTATTCGCCCCGGAGGCCGCCAAGGTGTTAAAACATTCATTTTAATGAAACTGGAAGGAGGCGGGGGGGAAAGGAAAACACAAAAGCCGTGTTTCTCTCAGGTGAAAGGAGGGATGGTTGAAGTGAAGGTAGAGAGGGCAAAGAGTCGGGTGAAAAGGGAGGGATGGGAGCAGGCGCCTGGCGGAGGGCGACATGCTCAGAGCGGCCCTCAAGCTGCTGGAAGTTGTCGTCTTTTAAACAGATTGTTATGAATACACAACTGAAAATACAAAAGGAGGTTTATCTGTTTACATCACCCGACTCCCAGGATGCTGATATTCAATAAGCTGTTATCTTCCTCTTTTTCTGTTTTGGAAGGTAAATATCTCTGCTGCCGTCTGCTCTCGATGTCACACACACACACACACACACACACACACACACACACACACACACACACACACACACACACACACACACACACACGTTGACCTCATAATTCAACCACTCTGAAACAAAAACACACAAAAAAACAACAACCTTCAAACAAACTCACCGGCATTTGATAAAACCGAACAGATAAAGCCTTGTTTGATTTAATTTGTTTTTACCTTTAGACGACGATATGGGAATTTTCTGCATGTCTGATGCTTTTCAGTTTCTGTGTTCCCTCTCTCTCTCTCTCTCTCTCTCTCTCTCTCTCTCTCTCTCTCTCTCTCTCTCTCTCTCTCTCTCTCTCTCTCTCTCTCTCTCTCTCTCTCTCTCTCTCTCTCTCTCCTGCCGGGTGCTACCACGTCCCCCGATCTTTTATTTGTTTTGACAAGCTACAGTGTTACTGCATGTTTCACAAGCTTTAATATTATGTCTGTATATTTTTCCACAATGAGAATCCAAAGTCCCTCTCTCATTCTCTCTCCCTCTCTCTCAATCAATCTCTCTCTTTCAGAGTATGATTTCCTCCATTGTGAACAGCACTTACTATGCAAATGTGTCGGCGGCGAAGTGTCAGGAATTTGGGCGCTGGTATAAACATTTCAAGAAGACAAAAGATATGATGGGTAAGCAAAACGGAGGGGCGCAAAGTATGGCGCGCACACTTTTGTCTCTTTGCACACACACACACACACTCACACACACACACACACACACACACACCAGTCACCATTACAATATGTTCTCTAACCAACCGCCTCTTTGTCTTCCTGCTGCTGCACGAGGCAGAAATACATTTTTATCTTGTTATCTAATAATTCAGGATTGCTCAGTTGAACACGGTGTTATCTTTAATTTTTCCCTTATTGTTCGAAGCGGCACTGAAGCTGGAATCAAGCTGAGGCCTGATTTTGTTTTGTTTGTGGTGTGTGTCGGATTGTTACTCTTGTTTTTCCGTGAACAAAAAAAGCAGCGATGGCTTCAACCGGCCAACGCCTCATCCGAAATTCAATTATATTTTCTTATCAAGCCTCTAACAAAGCATGCTTTATAGAATCTAAAACAAATTCCACTTTGACCTGCAAGGAAATGAGGTTATATGATGCGAGTATCACCCCTGCTGCAGATAGGAGTCCCATATATAAGGTTTTCTGATTAAGCAGATCACCCCCATGTTGCAGAGATCGTAATACACTTTAATCTTCAGATATTAGCTCGAAACAATCTGTTCCACAATCTTTGTTTAGTTATTTTTTTTACTTTCCAGTGTGCAGCGATGACACATGAGATGTTATATCAAGAATGTTCTCACACGTCCATGCAAATAGCGCGTTGTGATCGTATCTTATCTGATGTTTTTTGTTTTTTCTTCCTCTGTTGAACGCTGGGAACATGATTTACTTCAGACCTGCTGTACTTGTGTATTCTCTTGCATACTCCCACACTTTTTCTGTCACAATAGCTTTTTATTTTTTCTTTAAATCTGGTTTTATGTTCCTTGAAAAGTGGGATTGCTGAGCTGCAGCTGCCGGCCTCGGCCTCGGTGGCGCTGCTGCTCCGAGTGGCTGAGAGCTGATAGAAGCAGAAAACCTGAACCTGGTGTTTCCTTTCCTCACACGTCTACTCTCTCTGCTGTGTTTGTGTTTGTGTGTCTGTGTGTGTGTGTGTGTGCATGTGCGTGACCTGCCATCCGACTGTGCAGGCATGCGCCAACCCTCCCAGCTTGAGGGCTACCTGGGTACGTGTGTCCTCCGTGAGAGCCCGCGTGCCAATGCATTAGGTATGTCACAACACGGCCACACAAACACACACAAACACACACAAACACACACAAAACACTCTTGTTTTTTTGTTTTTTTTTTCACTTTGGAGGACAGTGCAATGGCACAGATGAATTTCCTGGAGGCTTTTTGCAACCTCAAGCAGAACCACTCAAGCCGAGATGTTAAAAACTTCATTCCTTTATTCAAACACATATTTTTCTGTGATATTTAGTGCTTTATTTTTTATATGTATCAGGTTTTTTTCTCACCCTTTGTGAGAAGCTACATTTCTCGATCCCTGTTTGCTCAGTATTAAATATCCAGATCTCAACTATCATCTTATTTTTAATCCTGAAACTCAGATGCTGCTTTAAAGCGACGTTTAAATAAAAATAGCTGTTTGCTTGTAGTCTAGAATTAAACATTTTCTCAATCTATAATTTAACTTAGAATGAAGCTTTAGAATCATCCGTCCTGGTCACACCCTTCACATGAAAGACTCCGTTTAAACACAAGCACATTTGGGACGTGTCTGAATCGACCTCGGCTGGTTTAGCATCGGGACGTGGTTAAAGTTGTTAGCTTAGCTTAGCTTCTTAGTTGATTACTTGCGTTTTTGACATTCAATAAACAAATCTGAGTGCGATCTCCCATTCCACTTTAAAAGACAACAACGATATATAAAGGCCGATGTGCAAGATTGTAAGAAAGTGTTTTTGGGTAAACGTGCATTGTTCATTCGGATATGTACGCATCTATTATTACTATCTTCAGGGTTCGTACGGTCATGGAAAACCTGGAAAAGTCATGGAATTTTAAAATGTGTTTTTCCAGGCCTGGAAAAGTCATGGAAAAAAATAATCTCCCAAAAGTTTTGGAAAAGTCATGGCAATTTGATATATTCATATTTTCTTGTCGTTCATTTTAGGGATGGGCATAATTAATAGACGATCGAGACAATTAAGACAATTTAATCGAATGCCCATCCCTAGTTCATTTACGCTGAGTTTTAAATAATTCATCTGCTTTTAAAGAAATACACTCAAAATATAGGCAGGCTTACTTGGGTTTGTGTCATTTAAGGTATACTGTATGCCTTGGAATTCTCATTGTTAGTTTGAATACTACATTTTGTCACTTTTTCTCGGATACACCGAGATTTCACAAAATGTTCTGTCATGGAAATTTGGTTTAAAGTTATTGAAAAGTCATGGAAAAGTCATGGAAATCCATTGGTTAAAAATGTGTATGAACCCTGTATCTTGATAATTCACTCTTAGAAAAACAGGGAATTGAATTTCTACAACTGACTTTTCTTGATCAATTGTTTTTCGGTGCCTCAATATACCGATGCCTCTGTCTCCACCTGGTTTTAAGGACCAACATCCCCTTGGGCTCTAGTATAAGATCATTTATTGGTCACTGAATGGCAACGTGAACACAGCCACTGTGTGAAATCAGCAAAAGACCAGGTGGACAAAACAAGGCTTCTCAACTGGAGTAACCCTGAATCTGTTTTCCTCCCGTGACTAAAAACACAAAAGCTTGAAACTGCTCCACTGTTGATTGTGATGTGTTTCTGTATCGTTGTGTCTGAGGACGTCAGCGCCTGATAAGAAGGAAACACTCTGCGTACGCACACACACACACACACACAGAGGCAGTGATAACAACTCCAGGCGCTCTGGTGTCATGTGAGCCAAACCTCAGACACACAAAAACCTTGGCACCGGAGCGTCAGGTGCCCGACACACAACCCGTGGCAGCAACTCCAAACCTCAATATTCATGACGAGCTGCTGTCGAACGGCAGGAGGAGCGAGTTGCTGCAGAAATGCCAAGTATGAAGGCCGGCCGGGCGGGCGGGGGGGTGCCGAGGTCGTCCCTGTGACTCGGCATTTACTTCGCCACTCTGCGTTTTTGTGCAGTTGTGTGTCTGAAGTCGAGAGGAACAAGTACCTGGTCACAGATGTGTCGTCGTTTCTTTTGACGCCAACACGGGAGAGAGGGAGTTAGGTCACTTTGTGTGTGTCTCTCTCCCTCTCTCTCTCTCACTCACTGTCACATACACTCCCTCCCTCCCTCCCTCCCTCCCTCCCTCCCTCCCTCCCTCAGCCCACATCCCATTCCCATTGTGTGTTTAATCCGGGGCTCTTTTGTGGCAGGATTCCACACGAGGACTCCGGCTCCTCTCTCTCCCAGGGCCTGCCATGCTCCTCTGTCACCCCTTCTCTTTTCAATTTGCATGGAAATGCCTCCGTGTGCCTGTGTGTGTGTGTTTGTGTGTGTCGTGAGCATGCCCCCCAGCAGTCTGTGCGAGCAAGGATATGCACACACACACACATTGACACACACACTGACACACACATAAGAAATGCACACATTCACATACGAGTGAATAGGCGCGCCATACCATCAGAGCCAGGGAATGCCAGGGATTATGGGAAGAGATGTGATTATTACCAAGATTTTTTTTTTTGTTTTGTTTCTTTCCCACCATCCCTCCACCCCCCCCCCCCAACCACCCCTGCATCATTTGTTTTTCAACGCTCAATAGACCCGTCTTGGCCGCGGCGTTTTGTGCTTTATTGACAGTTCAGAAACAAGGAAGCTTCCAAAAAACACACGATTATTGTGGGTATTTTTTTTTGGAAAACATCCATGCACTTAATCTTTCATCTGCTAAAAAATTCAGCTTATTGAAGAGCACCCCCCCCCACACACACACCCCCAACACCCCCACAAACCCTCGTAACAGCCATTTACGCTTTTCACAATCTCCCGGCTGCTCCTCGGTGGAACCTGGAGGCCGCGGCACACTCCTGAGGTGTTAGCGTTGTCGTCCGTGTGAATCCTCCGTCGCTGCTTAAAAATAAAAAACTCTCGGCATATGTGGATTCCTTCAAGAAAAACCTCAAAACCATTCAGCTGCTCCTTTCCCTCGGCCGTGGGTAGCACTTTGAATCTTAAATCATTGTTTTCGTTTTCTCCGAGCACATCATTTAGACCCGGTGTTAAAATATTCCCCAGCAGCCATTATGGTCTTAAAGATTCCCAAAGCCAGAGATGCCGCTAAAATCTCTTAAACGCCGTTAAATGACATGCACACAGATTTTGTATTTAAGTCCGTTGTGTTCAGGTTACACACACACCACTTCCTGTGATCTCCCCCCCCACCCTCCCGTCTCTGCTCGCTGCTCCCGACATTTATATTTAGACCACCCTCCCCTAAAAGTGTCATGTTGTCGGGCTCGTGTTCCTTATTTTAGAATTAAGGATGTAAAGAGAGAATCTGATTTATCAGCATTGCTCCTTTGTGGATACACACTCACACACACACATACACATTAATCCTGATCTTACACACACACACACACATTCCGCTGTTTTGCCAAGATTTATTTTCTCTGCTCGTGATGAGGCCAGACGTTCTGAACTTAATTCCCGAGGCATGGCTTCGTCACAGGTCAAACACAATGAGCTCTTTTTATCTGCGTTCACATCTTTTTTTAACCGGTCGTTGGCCGATCCTCTGGAATCTGATCTGATACAGAGAAGATCTGTTTCATTCATTCCTCTGATTAGACACATAATGGCTATTTGAGTTATGGTCATGATGTTGCGATTAAAGTGTCACATTTTTCAGATTGACCAGCTCATGTCATTCAGCTGTTTCCTGTGAGCTCTGATCTCCTCTGTTTGTTTTTCTGATGTTGAGAGTTGACATGAATATTTTCACCGTCTGTCTTTCCAGCTGAGATGGACGGCCTGGCTGACCTGTCCCCCCCCAGCTCCAACCACAACCACAACCACCTGAGCTTCTCCCAGCAGCAGCAGCCCATCCCCGGCAGCACCGCGGACCAGACGCCGTCCTCTCCGGTGCCGCCGCTGCCTCACGCTCCGCCCTCTCACGGCGGCGGCGGCCAGGCAGGAGGCCGGCAGCCCCAGATCCCCGGCATGCACCACCCGGGCCTGGTGTCCACGCCCATCAGCCCCCAGCTGGTCAACCAGCAGCTGGTGATGGCGCAGATCCTCAACCAGCAGTACGCGGTGAACCGGCTGCTGGCCCAGCAGTCCCTGTCCCAGCAGTACCTCAACCACCCCCCCGTCAACCGCAGCTCCCACAACAAGCCGCTGGAGCCGCAGCTGGGCTCCAACACCGAGGTCTCCATGGAGATCTACCAGTGGGTGAGGGACGAGCTGAAGCGAGCCGGCATCTCTCAGGCCGTCTTCGCCCGCGTGGCGTTCAACAGGACCCAGGTGAGGGGGGGGGGGGAAGAGTAAAGCTTCAACTGTAAAACCAAAAGAAATGAAAAACCACAATAATTGTCACTTCAAATTATCGTCTTTATGTCAATTATGTGTCTGATTCCCTTTGATAAGGAAGCTTTAGTTCACAACACAACCAGGTTGAGTCGGCTCGGCTGCTTCTCGTCACACACACTCAGTAAAAACCTCAACACACACACTGAACCACAACACAACACAATCTTATGGAGTTCTTAAGAGGAGCAGGAAGGAGGAAGATGGACAACTCTCACTTCAGTCTGCTTGAGATTGAGCTCAAGTAAAAAGCTGATCTGCTTCAAACGCCATTTTCAGCAGCTTCTTGGGACGACTCTATTGGAAACTGGACTTCTGGAGCCAATAAGACCACACATAGAAGCCAGAGTTCCCAAAGACAATGACTGTGAAAGCTGACAGTTAGTATAAATTACCCACAACATTCCAGTTTATTCCCGTTAATTCCCGTTAATTCCCTTTATTTCCCGTTAATTCCCGTTAATTCCCGTATATTCCCGTATATTCCCGTATATTCCCGTTAATTCCCGTTAATTCCCATGGAAAGTTTCCAACTTTGAATATTCCCGAATCTTCAGATAAGGAAATGAGATCAGAAGTTTCAGGTCAAAGGAACCAGTCTCGTCCTGGACCTCGATGATGAACACAGCTATTTTCTATACTTCTAAACTGGACTTGTATAATCATAGAACATATTTGCTACATAATCTCAGGTTGACTGATGATTGAATTTATTTTCTGTAATGTAATTTAATCATAATTTAATTTATTAATCTACAACTTTATACCCCGGTCTGACGCAGACATTCACAAGGTAGTAAAATTTTTCACATACCAAAAAAAAAGAGGAGCTTGAACTTCCTGTCACCTGATGCATCCTGGGAAACTAAACCGTACGTCCAGCTTCGTCTTCTAACGAGTCAGCGTTGAGATGAAACTCTTTCTCTCCGTGACTGAAACCAAACAGCTCGTTAAACATTTAAACTAAGAACAGCCCGGCGTCGGAATCCGTCTGTTTCCACGTCTGATATCTGATTCATAATCATCATTCATACGCACACACACACACACACACACACACACACAGGACAGTGATAATGGCTGAAGATGTACAGCGTGTGTTAGAGGGGGGGTGAAGGGAGGTGACAGCAAACCTCATTAAGACTCCATTCACTTTGAAGTCGCCGTGTATGGAAGAAGAAGAAGAAGAAGAAAACAGAAACTGATAAGAATCAATTAGAATCAGAATGTACAGGAACCCCCCTGAAAGGAAGTGTGTGTGTGTGTGTGTGTGTGTGTGTGTGTCTGTGTGTGTGTGTTTGTCTGTGTGTGTGTGTGTGTATCCAGCGAGCTCCCACACACTCTTATCTGGGGCTGATATGAGGAATTAGCCCAATGTGCCGTCGGAGGATCATTTATTAGACGTGTGTTTTCTCCACGAGCTCGAGTTAATAAAAGAAAAGGAAAGGAGGCGTGTGGGTGGGGGGGTGGGGGGTGGTGGGGGGTGCTGCTCGTGGTGCGAAGGAGCGGAAAGCGATCGACCACAGAGATAGACCAACACGGGTTGATGGCAAAGAGCGATAAGAAACCTGCAGACGCCACACGCGCCGCAAAACTAGAAAAAGAGAAAACGCCACAAATCCATCCCTCTCCCCCCCCCCCCCCCCCGAGAAGACTGAGCACCTGAAGAAAAAAGAAGAGAAACTAGAAATAAAGAAATAAAAAGCATGTTTTTCTCCATCACCTTGTTTTATGACCAAATCACACCTATTGATGGTGAGAGAAGCGGCGTGATGGTTCTCTCAGTGTGTGGCCAGGCGCCGATGAAGAGGCCCAATCACACGTCTCAGATAATGGAGGCGTCGCCGTCTCGTAATGATTGGAATTGAGCTGCTATTGAAAAGTAAACAGAGGACACGCTGATTGCCCGGGGAAGACTCCGGCGCTGCAGGCGAGTCGCGGCTCGGCTCTGATCCGGAGCGGCGTGCGGCGGCAAGGACGAGTCCGAGATCCGAAACACGACTTCACCCAAACGTCCTGAGCTCCGACCTTTCTGTGGTGCAGGTTCGTCCGTTTCCGTGACGATCTGTAGAGTCTCGAGGATTCGGACGAGGAGGGAAATCAATTAAAAAGTAGGAAAAGCCGGACTTCACCTGCATCTCCAGAGAAGAACACCACCGGACTAACGGGACCACCTGATGTACCACCTGAATATCGTTTTTCAGAGATTGAAAGATATCTTATTATTGATTAATATTAGGGATGGGCATTCGATTAAATTGTCTTAATCGATCGTCGGGAGAGTTAATGACGAATTTTCGATTAATCATTAATATTTTTATATTAAAATTCACTATTTATAGGCTGTTAAAATGCAGTGAAAATAGAAAAAAAACAGCGTGTTTCCTCATTGAGGTCTTTATTACAAGATGAACAACTCTTGTGGCAGTTAAACAGGATCCGTTCAATGTTACACTTGAAAATAAGCGCTGCTGTACTCTTCAGCCCCGCTGAGAGAGCAGCTAGCCGCTGAGAGCTAGCTGGACTCCGCGGACCTCCTACTCCGGCCGTTGTCACGTCCTCACTGCCGGAACCCCTCAACCAGACCCGGCCCTGTCCGGGTCCGAAGGGGCTAGCTTCGGAGCTAGCCTCCGCTAGCTCCGGACGCTACCTGCGGAGCTCGGCTTCATGTCCGCACACGGACCCTCAGTCTACGGGGAAGGGAACCCGTACAGACCCGGGTCTAGGTGAGGGGTTCCGGGATTGATGACGTGACAACAATCAGACAGAGAGGTCGAGAACCGTCAAATCCATCTAGCTCCCAGCGGCCAGCCGCCGGTCCCCCAGCAGAGCTTGTCGAGTAAAACTCCGGGCTGCTTCCTACAGCTGCTAACATCGTCACTGTGCTGCGTTCAGGCAACTCGGGTATTCTGCCCTCCTACTCATGCGCTCATGGAGACGTATAGCTTCGCAGTGTTGGCAGTGAACGCAACAGAATTTCGTCAATGACAAAATAATGTCATCGGCGAAATTCTTTATGATCAATTAATCGATCGTCGATTAATTATGCCCATCCCTAATTAATACGCAGGGACATACATCAGTTTCTTCCAGCGTCGTGTATCGTGTGTCCTCTGATGCTTTCAGATCAGCTGTGTGAACTCTGTAGAGTCTGGAGGATTTGGACGAAGAGGGGAAATCAATTAAATGATTTTAACGATTGGAAGAATAGTAGATACACAGGATTAGCCGGACTCCACCTGCATCTACAGAGAAGAACACCACTGGACTCCATATCGAGTCCCTAAAAGGTTTTATTAGTTTACAGTTTAAGTGGGTGTACGATTCGTTAGAGTCTCCGTTTACACTCACGACTCTTTTGCCGTCTTGTTTAAGAAGCCACTGATGTGATTCCTCTCCGTCTTGTTTTAGCCTCTTGAAACCGAACTGTTCCCCTCACTGGTTCCCTCCGGTCTCCTCTCCTCTGTTTCCAGGGCTTGCTCTCTGAGATCCTGCGGAAGGAGGAGGACCCGAAGACGGCGTCGCAGTCGCTGCTGGTCAACCTGCGCGCCATGCAGAACTTCCTGCAGCTGCAGGAGATCGAGCGCGACCGCATCTACCAGGACGAGCGCGAGCGCAGCCTGACCGCCGCCTCCGCCATGGGCGCCGCTCCGCTCATCAGCACGCCGCCCAGCCGCCCCGTGCAGGTACCAGATGTTCCATTCCTCGCCGTGCATGTTTCTCCCTTTTGGTTTTTCGGAGTTTTACAGATTTCTTATTATCTTGGAGATCAATTGGTAGAGACATACATCAGTTTCCTTCCTTTGCTCCTGAGTCCAGCGTCGGGTGTCTTGTGTCCACTGATCGGCTGCGTTCAGTTCTGGAACGCTACTTTGGCGAGTTGTCCTTTGTCAGTCGGCGAGATACGGTTGTCGAATCAGCAGCTGAGCGTAGACACGGCGTGTTGTGTGTTCAATGAATTCATGGTCAGTCAATTAATCAGCTCCACACACTTTCACACATTTTCGCCACAGTTCTGCTAAATAAACAACTTCTTTATAAAACCCCAGCTCCCAGTCGAGTTTCCCACTTGTACTGTGAGAACAAATCAAATCAAATCAAAGTTTATTGTCACATGCACCAATAACAGTGTCATCGGAGCAGTGAAATTCTTGTGACATGACAGGCAACATCTATGCAGTAGACAGGCTTTTTACAAAATTTTAAAAAAATGACATACTATATAACATATAACATAACATAAAACATATAACCTATAGCAGAACGAAGCAGCAACATATCAAAAAGAAGCAGCAGTAAGTGTTCACATTTAAATTACATAATATATAACATTTGTGTTGTTTGCTTTTTCCCATTGAAGGTTAATGAGATAATTTCTCCCTTCAGAGGAACGAGACTTTAAAACGTAAAACACTGAAACAAAACTGATAGTTCATGACATTCAAACGGCTGAAAAGAAAAGTAGAATCTATAATAATTCAATAGAAACTATCACTTTACTTGAATTTGGATTAGAAAACATGCAAGTGAATCAATATGAGTAACTCATGTTACTCATATTGTTTCTCCATTAAGGGGAGAAATTGCCCTTTAATTATGTGTCCATCTTTAATGTAGCCAACCCACATAGCTTTAGGTTATTTTCACCTCAAACACACATCTGTAAAATTATGTAACTCATACTTATGGAAATAACTATGTAGTCATATAGTCAGATACGGACAATAGGCCTACAGAGCCGTGTATAATCAATGCTATGATGCCACCATGTAGTTTTCATTCATATCTTGCTGTAGGCTAATACTAATATAACTGGTTATTTCTCAAATGTCACATAACAACACGTGTGAGTAGCATCAGTCCTGAGACGCACTCGTTAGCTCACTGTGTGTTTACATGTGACGATCGGAAGTGTGCGATCACGCACACACACACACACACACACACACACACACACACACACACACGCCCTCGCACATTGTTCAGCTACGTGCTTCACATTCCCTCGTGTAAGTTTCCAACCTGTCTGGAAAAACATGTGGAATATCAACTCTACCTGCGTCTGGAGTTCATCCTTTACATTTCCTCTGCATGTAAATGAGCTCCGCTTTCCCCCCCCCCACCCCCCCCTCCACCCGCACACCAGGTGAGACCGGTGCACAAACGCTGGCTAATTTTTTTTGTGCTAATTTTGACCTTTTCTCGTGCATTAACAACCCTCCCATTTCAAAAAAAAATAATAACGCTCACTCGGTGATCAAGCATCATTTAGTCGGCGCCTCTTCGAATCAAATCACCGCAGATCTCCGTCCCCGGGTGTGAAGGTTCTTAAGGTATGTGGGAAAACCTCCGTACCGGTCGAGCCTGTTTGAGCTCAGCCGAGCGGAGGAGGAGGTGAGGACGCTGGACAAAGACGTCCTCTGTCCCGTCCTCTGCTTGTCTCTCGAGGTGAGAAGACCCACAGAGACAGAAGCTCTGGACCCAGCAGCTTCACACACAACCACAGAGTCTCATTCTGAGGCAGCAGAGCCGAACCTACTCGAGGCCACTTTGCAGTTCACAGCCCATCTTTACAATCACAGGTTGTGCTAATGCAGGACATTATTCAGAGTGAGAGAGTGGAACTGTGCACAGGAATGAATAACCCAGTGTTAATGCTTTTATTAACATCCCAGTGGCGGAGGGAGGGAGGGGATCTGGAGTTACGACTTCTTTTGTTTTTTACTTTTTCAATAATCCCATCTGGTGATCCTATTTCAAGAAGCATCCAAACCCCAAAGCTTCTGGTTTGTGCGTTTGTTTCCTGTCGGCACAGAAGTTCAGAATCTGGAGCAACACGTGAGGTTAAAGTGCAAAGCTAAAATTTGCCTTTTTGCTCAGTTGTTGTTTGAAATCGTTTCTATATAAATATATATGTATGATGTATATCTTTTTTGATTTTAATTACATTTAATAATTATATTTTAGTTGAATAGAGCTCGTCTGTTTATTAACATCCCAGTGGCGGAAGGAGGGAGGGGATCTGGAGTTACGACTTTTTTTTTACTTTTTCAATAATCCCATCTGGTGATCTGGAGACCAGCTCACAGATCTGAAACAAAATTCAAACTACACAATAAAACGACGCTGCACGGAGAACAATCTATTTCAAGAAGCGTCCAAACCCCAAAGCTTCTGGTTTGTGCGTTTGTTTCCTGTCGGCACAGAAGTTCAGAATCCAGAGGCCTGATATAGCCCTACCTGTATGACTCTACCCCATTAACATGTATCATGTCAGACATTCATCATGTCAGACCTGTTCCCGCACAAGGCGGGTTCTCACGCGCACACACACCCACAAACACACACTCACACACCCACACCCACAAACACACACTCACACACCTGGCCATCTGCCAGCCTCTCCTATGGAGCAATGCGGTGTGAATTTAAGCACATAAATCAGCCGGGTGGCAATGGAGCTGGAGACAGAGGAGGCTTTTTATTGGCCTCATAAAAGCAGATGCAGAGGTATGTTTCTCTCACGTGCGCTGATCGGATCGACTCCTCCAGAGCCAGTTAGTGCACGTCGTCCCGGCCTGAGCAATTAGCCTGACATGCTAACCTGCCGCTCAGACTGACACGCCCACGTCGAGGCGTCGTAAAACCACGATGAAAGAACCGAGGGAATCGCACCGACATTCCAGTCTCACCACAACACGTATCAGGAGTCTAGACAAAGACTTGAATATATATGTTTTTCTGATCAGCGGCTCCATCACCAGTGAGTCGCTGTTGGTGTTATTATGGTTTATTTGCATTCCGTGTACTCGTCCCCGGCCCTGTGGAAGTCTCCTTTCAGAACGGGCGCGTATGAAATGATTCATATGCTAATGCATCGTGGGTAACGCTTTTATTAGGATACTTGTTAGGTTGTGAAAGGATTTTTGTCAAGATGCAACAAGACGCTCAATGAAGATGATTTGATTTCATTAGACTTGCATTTATTTTTTAATCACCAGCTTGACATGCGAATAATAACATCTCATACAACACGTTTTTAAGTGTTTTCCAGCTAAAGTAGCCACGGTGGCGTGCAGCGGTGTGATATGTGTGTGTGTGTGTGTGTGTGTGTGTGTGTGTGTGTGGCTGTTTGTGCTTTTGCCAGATTTATTTTTCTTTTCGTCATGTGAGTCTGAACAAATATGGTTTGTGTTGTTTTCCCGACGCAGCCCCGGAGGGAAGACTGTAACAGCGTGCGGCCCGAGGACTGGAATCCCCGGATCCCTGTGGGCATTTCCCCTGTGAGCACCCCCCCCACCCCCCCACCCCACTTCCACCAATCTGAATCTACACATTTTAACAGATCATACACTCATCATTTCCCAACATGCAATTTCTGTTTTGTGAAGCATTAATAAGAGCAACACTTGACGTTAAAGTGCAAAGCTAATATTTGCCTTTTTGATCAGTTGTTGTTTGAAATAGTTTCTATATAAATAAAATATATATGTATGATGCACTTTTTTGATTTTAATTACATCTAATAATTAGACTTTAGTTGAATAGAGCTCAAGTCTGTGAGTATTAAATTGTCAGCAGAATGCATTGATGATAAAATGATAAAGAGAAACCTTGTGGTTCAGTCACACACACAGACTGTCACTCATGACTCTGATAATGTGAGAAAATGATTTTAAGGTCGACTACATTGACTCTGTCCTGGCACACAACCAGAAACAACCACATACACATGGAAGATTCAATATCTGACAATTTATTTTTCAAAATTGTGGCTGATGTTTTAACTCTTTCATCCCTTGTTTCCTCCCGGTACCAGGTGAAGCCGTCTCCTCTGCCCAGCGAGTGGAACGGGAAGACGGAGAGCTGCATCCTCAACATCAACTCCACCATCTACGACGAGATCCAGCAGGAGATGAAACGGGCCAAGGTCTCCCAGGCGCTGTTCGCCAAGGTGGCCGCCTCCAAGAGCCAGGTACCTGACCACACACAGGGGAGGAGAGATCAGTGTAAAACCAGGAGGAGAAAGAGTAGAACCATGATGTTACATATCAGCTGTTTGGAGTTTTCCATCATCGCCGATTCAGTGTCTTCTTCCAGAAAACTTGATTGTCCAGAGCGCTCTTTATTTCTTTTTCCACAACTGGAGCAAATACAAAATCTAATCTTGACCTGATTCACCTGAACTGTTTGACACACACACACACACACACACACACACACACACACACACACAGGGGAAGAGCTCAGTGTAAAACCAGGAGGAGAAAGAGGAGCAGGAAAACCACGATGTTACATATCAGCTGTTTTCCATCATCGCTGATTCAGTGTCTTCTTCAGGAAAGCCCGATTGTCCATTAACATGCAACATAAAGCGCACTCTTTATTTCTTTCTTGACACACACACACACACACACACACACACACACACACACGGATGATAAAAAGGAAAGAGAAGTCGAAACCGACCCGGCCTCAGTGCGTCACCGCGGTCGTTCAGCAGCATAATGACACATGTCTTCTTTATTATGGGTTCGGAGTTTAACAGTCGACGCGGTTTCAACACCAAACAAACCTGTTTATATTAGCTCAGCGAAACCATGGGGGGGGGGGTCCTGTTATCTTCTCCTCAGAGGAGCCGGGAACTCACACAATACAAACCTGTGTGTGTGATGGAAACAAGGGGGAAGAAGAGAGAGAGAGAGAGAGAGTCACGTCTTTATTAAAAGCAATTTAAACTCGTGGCACTAAGGAGGTAGTATTAAAGGTTTTCGAGTGTCTGAGTCGGAGGAGGAAGAGGAAGAGTTGGGAAGATTTTCCACCATCGAGCCTGATGACAAAGCCGGGGGGGGTGGGGTGGGGTGGGGGGGGAATAGATCACCAAGGGCGGAATAATCTAGAAATATCTGCAAAGGCTTTATTTTTTTTCTTGCTGATTAGGATGATTATACCCCCAGATAGCTTTGTTTTACCAAATTGCAGTTTGATGCACAAACCACTGTTTTTGTTAAGGAGTTGAAAGCCTCCGGTGGCAGGATGGAGAGAGAGAGAGAGAGAGAGAGGAGCGATGGAGAGAGAGAGAGAGGAGCGATGGAGAGAGGATGGTGGAGAGAGAGGCGCGGGCGGCGTTAACTCCAACGTGTCTCTCTTCCCAAATGAAGGTTTGTCTGGGAACAGGTTTTCCACGGTGTGTGTCTTCTCCACCTCCCTCTCATCCCTCTGTCTTGCCCCTCTCTACCTCTCGCGCCCCCCCACTCCCCCCCCAGGTTTCTGCCTCTCTTTCACGTTCCATTCATGGCGGGCGAGTGTGAATGTGAATTGAGCAGCAGATAAGAAGTGTGCTAATTATGCCTGTGAAAGGGGGCCTGGGAGAGCACTTATCTCTGGCTCCATCTCGTAATGGGCGCTCCCCGGGCAGCTGGTCCCCCCCCCCCCCTTACTACCCAGCCGGCGTTGCCACATCCAGCGGCGCTGCCAGGCCGGCGGCTGCTCCCCCCCCCCCATCAGGACCCCTGAACCCTGACAATCACAGACTACAGCACCCAGGTCTCAGCCACAGTTTCCTCAAAGAGCTTCGACAACCCGCCACCGGGCCTGGTTCTGGTTCTGGTTCTGGTTCTGGTTCTGGTTCTGGTTCTGGTTCTGGTTCTGGTTTCATTCAAACTGGGACAAGGTCACAAGTTGTTGTTGTGTCATCGGACCCTCGGAGACACAAGACACACGCTTTGTCGAGTCGTTGTGTTGCAGACGGAAGCAGAGCTCATCGAGTAATTGATTTTCCTTGATTGTCGGGAAATATAATGGAAGCTATTTCTCTAATCAGTTAATTGAGTCACTTCTTGAGCATTGAAGCTGTTTCCAGCTCGTGGAACCTGCTGCTGGTGTCACTGGGAATCGGACTCGTTTGGGTTCGGGTCAAACAAAGGAAGCAATTTGAATCCGTCTCTCTGGACAAATCGTGACATAGGGACATTTGTCACAACTAAGAAGTAAACTGACAGAATTGATCATTGAAATTATTGATGATTGCAGACTCAGATCAATCTGTTAATGTCCATAAAAAACATACTACAAATAAAAGTAGATATCAGGTAGATGAGGTGATGTAAGGCTCCTGTTATAAGACGTCATGTGTTTTATTTTGGAAACAGCTAAAGAAGAAAATGAATAGAATATTAAATCCATCTTCCGCCCAGAGCAAAAATCCTATTCCATAGATTCCTTCCATAATCGATACGTGAGGTTTCCAGATAAACAGGAAGTTGCGGTGCAGACACACCAGATACCGAAGCTCATTTCTGCTTATTCACTGGTTCCAGGAAAGCTTCCTGGTGTCGGCACTAAACCGGCGATGGCTTCACGCCACCAGAGAATTCACCTCAGTAAAAGGACATTTTCCTGAGTGTTGAGTAAATCAGCAAAACTGTTAATGTCCATAAAAATGCTATGAGACGTCATGTGTTTTATTATGGAAACAGCTAAAGAAGAAAATGAGTAGAATATTGAATCTATCTTCCGCCCAGAGCAAAAATCCTGTTCCATAGATTCCTTCCATAATCGATACGTGAGGACGCTGCAGAAGTTTCCAGATAAACAGGATAAAAAGATGCTACTTTTGAGGGGAAAATACTATTTTTGAGCATCACAAGCTTATTATGAGACACAAAACATCACAATACTAGTAAAATATAGCTAAAAATTAGTTTTCCCAGCTAATTTCAAGATCACTCTTATCTTGTAAGGCTTAAATATAAAGTCTTATTTCAAGAAATCTGACCAAGTGAATTTTGACTTGTTCCATTGGCAGATTTTTTGGCTTATTACAAGCAAAAAATTATTTGTATTCATTTTTTGGGGCTTTTTTTTTGGAGTGGCCTTTTTTGCAGTGTAGTTGCAGTGAACTCACACCAGATACTGAAGCTGAAGTTAGCTCCTCATTTCTGCTTATTCACTGATTCCAGAAAAGGTTCCTGGTGTCAACACTAAACCGGCGATTGCTTCACGCCACCAGAGAATTCACCTCAGTAAAAGCACATTTTCATGAGTGTTGAGTAAATCAGCAAAACTGTTAATGTCCATAAAAATGCTATGAGACGTCATGTGTTTTATTATGGAAACAGCGAAAGAAGAAAATGAGTAGAATATAAGAATCTATCTTCCGCCCAGAGCAAAAATTTCTTCCATAATCGATACGTGAGGACGCTGCAGAATTTTCCAGATAAAGAGGAAGTTCCAGGTCCTGTCTGCTTATTCACTGGTTCCAGTAAAGCTTCCTGGTGCCGACACTAAACCGGCGAACGCTTCACGCCACCAGAGAATTCACCTCAGTAAAAGGACATTTTCTTGAGTAAATCAGCCTAAGTCGTCCGTGAGCTCTTTTTAGTTTGAAGGAAGAACAGCAAAATATATATTTGAATGTGACAAACGCCGAAATCCACGGAGGGTTTCACATCGCAGGAAGAGAATCACCAGCCAGCCCGAGGTAGAGCGCCGTGCCAGCAGAGCCTGCTGCTGCCGGGCTGGGGGGGGGCGCCGGCGTGGATGTGGCTGGTGATGAGGATGGAGGATGGGCCGGACTGGCAGCGTGCCCACATGGGGTCCGGGGAAATAATTGTTGGGGGAGGGTGTGTGCGGGAGAGAGAGAGAGAGAGGCCTCATCTCGGAGGCTGGGCGGCGTCCTGTCGGCTCGCCGTGCCGTTCAACCTGGATTTCCCAGCATTCATTGCAGCTCGCTTACGCAAGATCAGGCGACCCGGATCCACTGGTATCGGGCCCGTATGTTGTCGGGTGTGTGTGTGTGTGTGTGTTTACATCATGTAGCGTTTTTTCTCGCTGTTTGTGTGTCGCACGTTCGCCTCATTCACAGAGAGACGGATTAAACGGCTCAGACAGGAAGGAGAGAGAGAGAGAGAGAGAGAGAGAGAGAGAGAGGTGGAGGTGACGGAGGTCACACTGGTCCCCAGGGTGGAGGAGCAGCAAACAGGAGTTAACTGATTGGTGTGTGTGTGTGTGCTTAGGTGTGCGTTTGTCCCTATATATAGATGTGTGTGTGTTTTGCCTGCATCAAATATAGGTTTGTGTGCAGGGATGTTTGACTGTGTGTGTTTGTGTCTGGGGGGGGGGGGTTCCTGGAATGCAGCCACGCCGTCCTCTCCCAGGACTCGTAACCACAGCAGGCCTCTGCCAGCCCTTAACCGCCCCCCCACCCCCCCCCTCTCACGGATTCAATGTTGCATTTCAATCACACTTTTACTGCCACAGTCGTAACGTTGGAGCAGCGACTCCCAACCCCAACTCCAGCAGATTAACGGCCGACACTCACTTCAAAGTTTTGAACGTACATATTTTTTATTTTATTTTGGGGAAGCAGTCCGGCCCTTCTGATTTACTACGACTCGTATATTTACTCTAAAGATCAGAATTATTATTCATGATCCGTCCGGCGATGACTCAGATTCAGGTTCTCCAGCTTCCGTCTGAGATCTCAGACTTCCCACAGCTCTATGTTCCCACAGCTCTATGTTCCCACAGCTCTATGTTCCCACAGCTCTATGTTCCCACAGCCCTATGTTCCCACAGCCCTATGTTCCCACAGCCCTATGTTCCCACAGCCCTATGTTCCCACAGCCCAATGTTCCCACAGCCCTATGTTCCCACAGCCCTATGTTCCCACAGCCCTATGTTCCCACAGCTCTATGTTCCCACAGCTCTATGTTCCCACAGCCCTATGTTCCCACAGCCCTATGTTCCCACAGCCCTATGTTCCCACAGCCCTATGTTCCCACAGCCCTATGTTCCCACAGCCCTATGTTCCTACAGCCCTATGTTCCCACAACCCTATGTTCCCACAACCCTATGTTCCCACAGCCCTATGTTCCCACAACCCTATGTTCCCACAGCCCTATGGTCCCACATTTCTAATATTCATTACAAAATTAGGCCCTATGTTCCCACAGCTCTATGTTCCCACAGCTCTATGTTCCCACAGTCCTATGTTTCCACAGCCCTATGTTCCCACAGCCCTATGTTCCCACAGCCCTATGTTCCCACAGCCCTATGTTCCCACATTTCTAATATTCATTACAAAATTAGGCCCTAAATTCCCACAACCCTATGTTCCCACATTTCTAACATTCAGTTCTACCCCTGCCTGGTAGTTAAGGGTTCACCATTCCGTAGCTGGCGATTTGAAGGAGCTAGCTAGCTTCCAAACCCTCTTGAGCTCAACACCGCTAACCCAAACCCTAACCCTAACCTTAACCAAAACCTTTACTCTAAACCTAACAAAGTTAACCTGACGCCTAAACCAACCTGGTAAATCTAGGCCTAACCCTAACCCTTATTCTAACCGTAACCAGGGAACCCCAGGCCTAAACCTGAGATGGTAATCCGATGCCTAACCCTAAACCTTACCCTAACCAGTTGATCCTAAACAAAACCGTGAATCCTTCCCTAAAATAACCTTAGAATTAGATTACAATAAACTTAGTTGGACACACCCTGGGGTTTGATCAACCTCGGCTGGGCCTCCGTCGGGTGGGGGGGTCTAGTGATAATGGCCGAAACATCCAGTGATCCTGAGGTCAACTACTGATGATGTGTTCCATCAAACTAGGAAATCAAAATAGAGCCTATAGAAAAAAAATAGTCCAACCAACTTCGTTCAAATTAAACAAATCACCAACTCGCATTAAAAACAAATTCGGCAAAGGGGATAAGTGAGAATGGAGAGAATCGCTGACGTGCGTGGGCCAGTGCATTGCCTTTGGCTCCCAAGTCCGGTCTGGTCTCTAGTCTCTGGTCTGGTCTCTAGTCTCTGGTCTCTGGTCTCTAGTCTCTGCTCTAGTCACTGGTCTCTGGTCTGGTCTCTATTATCTGGTCTAGGGTCTGCTCTAATCTCTGGTCTCTAATCTCTGGTCTCTAGTCTCTGGTCTCTAGTCTCTGCTCTAGTCACTGGTCTCTGGTCTGGTCTCTATTATCTGGTCTAGGGTCTGCTCTAATCTCTGGTCTCTAGTCTCTGGTCTCTAGTCTAGTCTCCAGTTTCTAGTCTCTGGTCTCTAGTCTTTGATCTAGTCACTTGTCTCTGGTCTGGTCTCTAGTTGCTGGTCGGACGAAGCAGGGGGAGTCATCGAGATAAGTCTTCTAAACCTAACCCAACCCTCACCCTAAACCTAAACCTAAACCTAAACCTAAACCTAAACCTAATTTTCAGAAAAATCTAGAAATGTGGGAACATCGGGACAAATTTTTCAAAATAAATCTGGGAACATCGGGCTGACGCTGAGGAAACAAACCCCGCGCCACTGGTTCAGTTCCAGTGACGTCATCGCCAGGAAGGAGCAGCGTTTCCGCCCGGCGCCGACGTCACGACATCATGAACTGGCTCCGTCGGGCTATCGAGTGCTAACTCACGAGCTAGCCTGCTTTGTTCTCATTCATGTTAATGGCGGAGGCTTGCTGTGTTGGCGAGCCTGGCAGAGAGAGAGGGCGGCGGCTAATGTTGGGCTGAGTGATGGGAGGTTAGCCGAGGGGTGGGGGGGGCGGGAGCAGCTCGGGGGGGCGGGAGCAGCTCGGGGGGGCGATCCTTTGACACAACTTGTGTGTCTAAACATCCTCGACACTTCCTGAGAGGAATCGGCTGAGCGGTGGAATCAGAGAGAAACAAGCGCCCGGGGAGCCCGCCGCACCGGGGGGGGCGATGACCGGTGGAGTCAGAACCACGCCGCCGCTGCCCCCCCCACGACTCCTTCTCTCTCTCTCTGTCTCTCACTCACTCTCTCACTCGCTCGCTCGCCCCTGGAAGAGGCTACACACTAATTAGCCCGGCTCTAATGAGACAGAATGGCACTGATCTGGTCCGCCGCTGCGCCACCGGGGGGGCCGGGGCGGGGGGGCGGGCGCAGTAGAAGGGGGGTGGGGGGTTGGTGGTGGAGGGGAGAGTGGCGGGCGGGCAGGGGGGGGTTAGGGTGGGTGGGTGGGTGGGTTGGTGTATGCCATCTGTCACCCTGCACCCGCTTGGCACGGCAGTCCTTGGAGGGGAGGGGGGGGGGGGTGGTGATGATGCAGGAGAGGGGGGGGGGTGGAGCGAGAAGCTTGTTTGGTATGAAGGGGGGGGGGGGAGTGGGCGGGGCCACCGACACCAGGAGGAAGGTGACGGACAAACAAGCGCTTCCTCCCAAAAAAAAAGAAACGACAGATCTCCTGTCAAAGGTGGAGTTTGTGTTAAATACACAATAACACACACACAACAACACACACACACACAACACACACACACACACACAGACACACACAGACAGACACACACACACACACGCTGCTCCTGCCTAACTAGAGGGGCAGATGGCTGACCTTTCGGGGGGGGGGTGCGCTTGTTTGTGTGTTTCCGAGGAGCCGGGTGGGGTCGGCTCACCAGAAGTTGTGTGTTTTTTTTGGACAAACAGTTGTGTTGCAGATTGTGTTGAGTTGTGACAAAGTGAAGATGTTTCCAGACACTTGCGTCGCTTCTCGTTGTGTGTGTGGCCTCTCACTCCCCCCCCACACCCCCCCCCTCAGGGATCTGTGACTGTTTATTAATTGATTTATTTATTTATCTCCGCTGCCTGCTTGGTTATTAGGTTGCCATGGCAACCAGCCGGGCCAGATCCTCTATTATTAAAAACACAATTTCTTGAACTGGAGACGAAGCGTCTGAATAATTAATTTAGCAAACGAATGAATTATCTTTAACAAACAGTTGAGTCCCCCCCCCCCTCTGAAATGAGCCTCTTCTCTTATTGTTTAATGGACAGTGGAATTCCCCCCCGTCGGTTCCCCCCCCCCGTCGGACAGTCCTCCTCCTCCTCTTCCTCCTCTTCCTCCTCCTCCTCTTCCTCCTCCTCCTCTTTCTCCTCCTCCTCCTCCTCCTCTTCCTCTTCCTCCTCCTCCTCCTCCTCTTCCTCCTCCTCTTCCTCCTCCTCTTCCCTTTCCTCGTCCTCCTCCTCCTCCTCTTTCTCCTCCTCCTCCTCGTCCTCCTCCTCTTCCGCTTCCTCTTCCTCCTCCTCTTCCTCTTCCTCCTCCTCCTCCTCCGCCTCCTCCTCCTCCTCTTCTTCCGCTTCCTCTTCCTCTTCCTCCTCCTCCTCCTCCTCCTCCTCCTCCTCCTCCTCCTCCTCCTCCTCCTCCTCCTCCTCCTCCTCCTCCTCCTCCTCCTCCTCCTCCTCCTCCTCCTCCTCCTCCTCCTCCTCCTCCTCCTCCTCATGCCCAGAGCACTTTGTTGTCTCTCCTGTCATCTCTCTCACTTACGCCTCACCCGCCACCTCTCACCCCATCTGTCTCTCTCTGCTCCTCGCCCACCCCCCCCACCCGGGTTCCTCACGTCTCTTAAGGTCGGCGCTTGCTTCTGTGACGGCGTCTGCGGCTTTTCACGCAGTTGTGACGCAGGACTCGTTGTCATTCATGGTTTTCCAAGCGTTGTGCGTGTTGCCTCAGCACATATGAGACAAAAAAGACACAAGTTGCTGTTAATGTTGGAGCAACAAGGAAGTGTAAAACGATTAACGGCCGTTTCTCCTCCTCGCTGTCCTCCTGCAGAGCCACGACAGCGGAGCTCTGGATGCGCAGCGTGCGGATCAGCAGCTCCGTGGATTTCTGGTAGCGACGGATCTCTCTCAGAGCCTCGCTACCGGTCCTGTAACGGTCCCGGGCCGGTAGCGGTGACGAGCCGGTAGCGGTGACGAGCCGGTAGCGGTACCGAGCCGGTAGCGGTCCCGAGCCGGTAGCGGTCCCGAGCCGGTAGCGGTACCGAGCCGGTAGCGGTCCCGAGCCGGTAGCGGTCCCGGGCCGGTAGCGGTACCGAGCCGGTAGCGGTCCCGGGCCGGTAGCGGTACCGAGCCGGTAGCGGTCCCGGGCCGGTAGCGGTACCGAGCCGGTAGTGGTGACGAGCTGGTAGCGGTCCCGGGCCGGTAGCGGTGACGAGCCGGTAGCGGTCCAGGGCCGGTAGCGGTGAGGCTTCTTAACCCCGCCGGTGGCCAGGGCTCTCACAAGCAGCCCTGGTCTCCAGCTGCTTCCTGGGGGGGGCTTTGCCTCCGGTGGAGATACGAGCGGCATTCGCAGCATTTCCATAGATTTATACGAGAGTAAATAAACTCGTGAAACAGACAACTGACAACAACTCTGCGTCGCTTGACATACGTCACACACTACGTTGCTCTGATTGGTTGTAGGTCTATCCAATTGGGCGAAGAGGCATTTGGTTTCCTGGTTCTGTAGAAACACGCCCCTTAATCACAGCCCAATGGAGTATGAGACTCATATTCTGACTAGAATAATGAGTATGACAACGTCAGGCTAACGGGTTATACTAGTGGTCATAGTTTCGGATCTCCTCTGCCAAGTGCTCTTCTATTTGGTCCATATTCGTTCTTCTAAATCTTCCGTGGTTTCCGCCTGTTCCGGGCATGAAACCAGAAATGCGACTCCCGAAAGGATGTAGTTAAGCTTTGCCGTCTAGTTAGAAAAATTGGGCGACGCACATGAGCACGTAAGAAGGGAAACGTCAGCACAACAGGGGCCCAGAAGGGCTCTTACGCTTGCGGGCCCGTGAAAACGCAGAAGCATGCGCCGGCCTTTAGTCGTCACGTCCGATGCGTTATCATCTCTCCTCCCCTCTATCACTCCTCCCCTCTATCTCTCCTCTTGTCTTCTCTGCTGTGGAGCAGGTGTTCACCAGTTCACTGAACCAGCACTCTGTGACTCTCTCACTCGCCCCTCGCTCAGTGGATCTCTCTCTAACCTCACCAGTCTCTGGCTTGTTAGCAGCTGACAGACTGTTTCCTTTCCTACACATGTGATCCAGCCTCTCTCTCTCTCCCTCTCCTCCTCTCCCACTCCTCCTCCTCTCCTCCTCTCCTCCTCTTCTCCTCTCCTCCCCTCTTCTCCTCTCCTCCTCTCCTCCTCTCCTCCTCTCCTCCTCTCCTCCTCCTTCTCATCCTCTTCTCCTCTCCTCCTCTTCTCCTCTCTCCCACTCCTCTTCTTCTCCTCTCCTCCTCTCCTCCTCTCCTCCTGACAGACCACACAGGGCTTGTTCTGAGGCCCATTCTCTCCTCCTCTCCTCCTCCTCCTCTCCTCCTCTCCTCTTCTCCTCCTCCTCTCCTCCTCTCCTCCTCTCCTCCACCTCCTCCTCCTCTCCTCCTCTCAGACCACACAGGGCTTGTTCTGAGGCCCATTCTCTCTAATCTGATCAGGCAGACTCCTCCTCTCTCCCTCTCCTCCTCCTCCTCTCCTCCTCTCCTCCTCCTCCTCTCCTCTCCTCCTCTCGTCCTCTCCTCCTCTCCTCCTCCTCTCCTCCTCTCAGACCACACAGGACTTGTTCTGAGGCCCATTCTCTCTAATCTGATCAGGCAGACTCCTCCTCTCTCCCTCTCCTCCTCTCCTCCTCTCCTCCTCTCCTCCTCTCCTCCTCTCCTCCTCTCTCTCCTCCTCCACCTCCTCCTCCTCTCCTCCTCTCCAGACCACACAGGACTTGTTCTGAGGCCCATTCTCTCTAATCTGATCAGGCAGGCAAATACGCCGGGAAAAGCGCTTTAATGATCCCCCTAATTACCTCAAGTCAATACCAACTGTATTATTAGACTCGGGGAAAATATTCCATTAGGGTTCCCCCCCCGTGGGAGTCCCCCCCCCCCCGTGCGTGCTGATGTCACGCGCCGCTCGCCCCCTTACGCTTGTAATTAATTTTATTTACACACGCAGGAATGCACAAGGTCGCACCTGCAGCCCGGAGCCGCCCGGCTCGGCCGCCTAATCAGATCTGTCATAATTACCATTCTGCATGCTGCTGACACACGCCGCAGAATATTTCAATTTAACTACAGCCACCAGCTCCGGCAGATGCAGTCTGGGAGAGAGAGAGAGAGAGAGAGAGAGAGAGAGAGAGAGAGAGAGAGAGAGAGAGAGAGAGAGAGAGGGTGTGTCTGTGCGAGTGTGTGTGTGTGTGTGTGTGAGGGGGAATTGCACTGGGAGATATTAGGATCCATCCCAGTGCTCCTGCTGGTGCTTGTGTGCACTTGGTTTTCCGATCAGTATTTTCTCTCACTCTGTCTTTCACCTTCTCTCTCTCTCACTCTTTCACTCCATCGTATCCTTCAGTCACTTTCCTCCTCCTCCTCCTCCTCGTCCTCCTCCTCCTCTTCCTCCTCCTCTTCCTCCTCCTCCTCCTCCTCCTCCTCCTCGTCCTCCTCCTCCTCCTCCTCCTCCTCGTCCTCCTCCTCCTCCTCTTCCTCCTTCTCCTCCTCCTCCTCATCCTCGTCCTCCTCGTCCTCCTCTTCCTCCTCCTCCTCCTCCTCCTCGTCCTCTTCCTCCTCCTCCTCTCTATCTCCTCTTCTTCCTCTATCTCTTCCTCCTCCTCCTCCTCCTCCTCCTCCTCCTCCTCTTCCTCCTCTCCCTCCTCCTCCTCTTCCTCCTCCTCCTCCTCTTCCTCCTCCTCTTCCTCTTCCTCTTCCTCTTCCTCTTCCTCTTCCTTCTCCTCCTCCTCCGTCTCTTCCTCCTCCTCCTGCTTGTGTGCACTTGGTTTTCCGATCAGTATTTTCTCTCACTCTGTCTTTCACCTTCTCATCTCTCTCTCTCTCTCTCTCTATCTCTTTCACTCCATCGTATCCTTCAGTCACTTTCACCAGATTAACGGAGGTGAAACACAAATACACTTTCACTTCCTTCTCACACTCGTTACAGATGTTTTGTGTTGTGTCCACTCATGTAAACGTTCGACTTGAGGTTGAAGATTCATTTCCAGGGAGAACGAGACACAGATCCAGCTCCTCCTCCTCCTCTTCCTCTCTATCTCATCCTCCTCCTCCTCCTCTTCCTCCTCCTCCTCCTCCTCCTCTTCCTCCTCCTGAATATTAAATCTTTTATTTCAAAACACTTTTTAGGGATGAAACATTTGTTAAGTTTCATTAGTTTCTGAAGCAAACTTGTCGGCCAATTACAAACACTTATTTAGCTGACATAGACAATTTGCAGGTTCTCCGCTATTCCAATCCCTAATTCAATAAGATCAGTCATGATTTATCAGCTTAATTATGCTTTGATATTAGCAATTAAACCCCAGCTTTGAATTAAATCTCAATCAAGCTCTTGTAATTGATGGAATCAGACTCCATGTAGGTGCTTCCTGCGTTTGTAATCTCGCCGCTGCCGTCGTTTGTTTATCTCCAGTTCATCTTGTGTGTTTGTTGTCTTCGCTGCATTCATCCTCCATCTGCCTCGGCACTATCGAACAGAAAAGATTATAAACAAGAAGTGAGTTATTGGTGGGAGAGCCGTGTTTGAACATTCTGTGTGGCTGTGCAGACGCTGCCGGTTCCCAAATATCAGCCCGAGCCGGGGAAACCAGATTATGTTGCAATTTCAACTGTACTAATATTTAATACAAAGAGGCGTGTGTAGCTGGGATCGTCAGTGAGTCGCTTCTCAACCATTTTGTGCCACACACACACACACACACACACAATCTCAAGTTCTGGACACAGGGAACACGATTTCCCCCCATATTCATTCATATTTAAAGTGAATTTTCTTTTTTTCTTTTTTAACAATCTGTTTATTGAATTTTTTAACATAATTAACAAACAAACAATACTGTTCCATCAATAACAATTACAGATGTAATTTCAACATACCACAGAACAGATACCAACCCCCCCACCCCCCTCCTAGCCCCAACAGATGAGCACATATAGTTGAAAAATAAAGAAAAACAAACAAAAGAAAAACAAAAAAAGATGGGTTGGTAGAGGAAGAGAGAGAAAGGATAAATAAATAAGCAAGTAAATACATTAATAAAAGAATAGATGACATAAATCATCATTTAAAGTGAATTTTCTACATTTTTTACGACACAAAATATGAATCTTCCTGTTTAATTGTAGATATTTAATTCACACATGTTTACAGAAGGATCTATCCTGTGTTGTGTGATTGTCGCCACGTTCTGTGCTGTTGTGTGTGTGTGTCTGAGAGAGAGAGAGACTTTGCTGAAAAAGAACAAAACGTGCGGTTCAGAGAGAGGAAGCAGAAAAAAAAAAAAAAGAAACCGTAACCACACAGATGTTTAATGTGCTCCATTTCAGATGGACTGGTCATTTGCCTTTGGTTATTCTTTATGCTCCATCTGCCTCTGTTTGGTTGCTCGAAAAAATCTTTATTGGTTCTCCAGCCGTGACGTAAACGACGGCACAGAACTGGTCCCGTATTGTTCCTGGGATCGGTGCTGACACAGAGGAGGTCGTTTCCTGCACAGTCATGCCCCGCCTCCACAATGTGAGCCGTGTTAGCCGTCAGTCTGTCATTGTTGTCCGCTGGCGTATTGTATCGGCAGAGGTCGCGACCCCCTCTCCAGAAAACACTGGCTGTTTGGCTGAGACTTCTCAGTGTCGCGGCTCGACTACAGGTTAATTGTTTGGCGAGGTTTGATTCCGACTGGCAAAATGTTTCTCCTGAAGCTCAGCCGCTGACATCCGCACAAAAGAGGATGGCGACACAATCTGGCAACACATATCTGGAAAGGATCCACTCTGACAAGACATCAGAGTCACAGCAGCGTGATTTAATAATAATAATAATAGAAAATTTAAAAAGAGAGACTTGTCAAAGGCGAGTTTCAAATGGTTTAGATGACTCAGTTTTTAATCCTCAGAAGCTTTTCCTTAAGAGAGAAGACATTTGTACTTAAATGAGAACTGGAAACGTTCTCATCCGTTTCCGTGGCGATGAATCCAAACCTCCGCCGGGCCGATGAGGCGTCTCACAGAGATCGTGCGTTTGATCCGTCTGCTTTGTGGACGCCGGCGTGTGAATGTGAATCAGATGGCGAGGTTATGAAAAATGAATCAGAGGTAACTAATAAAAAATGTGACTTAACAATAAAGTCGAGTCTTTGAGCGCCATATGGCGAACAGCCGCAGATACAGTGTAAACAGAGCGGGATATATTTTCAGAGAAAGAAAAAATATTTTTGCTTTACATGAAACAAACTCTTTCTTCCTTCAGAGTCATTTGAAATATTAGTTTCTGTTCTTATTCTGTCTGTTGTGTTTCTGTCTGTGGTCGATGTCCAGCAGGAGAATGTCACTGGAGGGAACTGAGTAAAGGTGTGTTGAGTTGTTTCAGTGGTGGTCAGCGCCAGGGCCCGTTGCATGATGGGTAAATAAATAAAAAGACGGCGGCTCGGTAATCTTCTTCTCAGGGACGCTTGATAAATTAGTATTTTGTGATCTTTTAAAGCCATTTCCAGCACAAACCTCATCCTCACTGCGGCTCTAAGTGAATGAAAGAACAGCAAACATGATTACTTTGGGTTTTAGGATGAATGCACGTTTCCCTAATCTCCTCCTCTCCTCCTCTCCTCCTCTCCTCTCCTCCTCTCCTCCTCTCCTCCTCTCCTCCTCTCCTCCTCTCCTCCTCTCCTCTCCTCCTCTCCTCCTCTCCTCCTCTCCTCCTCTCCTCCTCTCCTCCTCTCCTCCTCTCCACAAATTCCTCTGTGAAGATCTCGCTAGCAGACGTTTTTCCAGTAGAAAACCTCGTCCTCCGTCGCCCGGGAGAATGAAAAGAGCATAAACACGGATTGGATATGTGACGCCTGCTCAGCTTAACCTCTCACACTCCTCCCGGGATCCCAGTGGTGCTCTACGATGATCAATGGTTTTAACATTGCACCATTAAGAAGCGATGGAGCCACTGGAACTCGATACATCAACGCTTGTCTCTTCATTAATGGTCCACACGGAGCTTGTGGGTAGTTTGAGTCTTTGTTGACCCGATCCAGACACTTCAACACAAACATTAATAGGCAAATAAACAGGACTTTGTGTTGTAATGATCGCTCTATTAGCAGCGAACGATTTGTTTGTCATTATTTATTTTTCGGAGCATAATTGCCGTCCGTCCCCGATGGCCGATGCGGTTCAATCAGGCCGCTGACCCCGTTTCCCTCTCGCTGTCTTCATACTTTGCCAAAGACAATTTGTACAGTCACTCGTAGCTGCTCTGTTTGCATATAAAGACTTGTTCTCCCCCCCCCACTTGAAAAAAGAAAAAAAAAAAATCTGGCCCTGAGTCGTGCGGTCGGTTATTGCTCGTCGTCCCGAGAGGTTTCAATATGCCCGAGCATCAGGAACACGCTGGAGACTCGGGCCGGCGTCGGGCAGATGGGCGTCCACCGTGGCGTGATGCATCTACAGCAGAGTTACCTCACGTGTGTGTGTGGGGGGGGCAGGAGGAACAGGTTCTGGCGCACCGTTGTTATCGGCTGCATTTATCTGCATGGTGTTGTCTGCCTGTGGCTTGGGCCGCTGCCAGGTCCAAGGAGGAGGAGGAGGAGGAAAGACAATCAGGCATTGTCTCGCCCTCCACTTCTGGTTGTGTCTCCATTGTTCACACAGAGGACAGGGTTGTGTGTCTCTGCCCCTGGAAGCAGCTCGGGCCTCTTACTAAGCATTTCTTCATATAGGAGGTTTTTATTTCCCTGTTTTACTTTTCATTTTCTGATCTTGTCTTCTTTGCCCTTTTTTTTGTGTAACTAAATGATTCTCCTACTAGATTCTCTCGTCGTCTGTTTTCCGGGGTTTGGGAAACTGAGCCGTTATTTTTGGACACTCAGTAAACAGAGGAAAGAGGGAGAGAGAGGAAAAGGGAAAATGACTCAAATGGCAAATTGATGGACATCTGTTGGCTTACTTTATTTATTAATTTGTGCGGTGGCCGAGGTCAGCCTGATGGGGCTGATACCGAGCAAATGAGATTAGAGGGAAGGTGTTGGCCCGGGCGAGTGACAGAGCTCCCTGTCCGTCTGTCTCTCTCTCTCTCTCTCTCTCTCCGTCCGTCCTCCCTTACTGTCTCTCCGGGCTTCCATGTCGGGGGTGTTCTCCGCGGTTATAGCCTGGCGGTGAGCGGGTGGGTGGCCGGGCCCGGTGAATACCATGCTGTTCCCTGACAGAGCCGGCCTGTGTGACTCCGGCGCTGCAGAGCCGGGTGAATCCTTGCGCATGAATTCAACTATTGTGTTTGCGAGGGAAAATATTTTTTATCGGAACACCCCGGCTGCTATTTATACCGGCGCCATACAATAGGCCCGCTGAAGAGTTTATTACCCTTTTAATTTGGCACCTTCTGACCCGGGAGCTCGTGGTCAGATCCGCGTCCGCCCGCGAAAAAACAAGAAAAAGCTGCAGCTTCTTGATTGCTCGTCCCGTTGTTTGAGAACTAATTAATAATTAAGCAACAATGACCCAGAGGCGGCGGATTATTGGGCAATATTGTGGCAGGTGTGTGCCAACACAGCACGATAATCCTGTGCCTGTCGCTACTTATTGCTTCGATGAACCTGTTTGCAGCATCTGTGGGTTTGGACTGATTCATGGAGCATCGGGAGAAACAGATGAAACACGTCGGTTTGCTTCAGTGCGTCGGGTCAGGAGTTGGACTCAGGTCTGAATGTGTTTGTGTTTCTTAAGCAGCGTCATGAGGAAGTGATTCACTGATCTGCTGAGGAAACAACCCTGACATGTGGAGCTTTATTAACTCTTCACAGTTTCTAACATCGTCAACTTCATTAATGCCAGCAAGGTTTTTTTACAAGTCACCTTAAAAAGCAGCCAACCCCTGTCTTGGAATTAAACCTGGTTTGGATATATTCTAATTGATCTGCTATTTATTTTATACAATTAATTGATTAGTTGCTCGATTGAGGATTTATAATAAAAAGATTTTTTGCTTGTTATTTATTTTGAGAGGGTTGTATTTCTACATTTTTTGCAGTTATTTTAAGCCATTTTGAACTAAATTATTTTATGAAAAGTCACCACAGATATGATTCATTCTTGAGTCAATAAATGTTGATAAAAATAATGGTTTAAAATAATTTAAATATATCTTCCGACCGATGTGCATCTTTCCTCCAGATCTAATCCAGACTCTCATTAACTGTTTTCCTGCCGGACGCTTGTTTTAACTTTAACTCGTCTTGTTTCCCCGGAGTCGTGTGCGTGTGGTCCAGCGGAGAGTGGGCCGACGAGAGACGTGGGACTCAAACATGATGTCTAATTAAAAAAAAGAAATCTGTTATATCAGTTTCTACTGTTTCTGAACAGGAGAGTGTAAGTTTTTACTCTTAAGTGATAATCATCCACCTCGTCAGACTCAGGCTGATCTTAGAATCAGTCGTCTGGTTCCTGCGGCTCGAGGGGGGGGGTGGGGGGGTGAAACCCACTGAGTCCGTAATGGTCTGTTCTGAACTACCTGTTCTGTTTATTTATAGAGGGCCCTTTAATGATCTTCAACCAAACGCAGAGCACACTGGAGTGAAGGGCCCTAGATTTATTTTTTTGTTTCTGTTTCCCCGGGCTGTGTTGGAACACTTCAGCAGCGACGTCCAGGATCCAATCGAGAGCCGGGGGGCGGGGGGGGGTCGGTGGAGAGGCTCAACAGATCACATGACCCAGTGGGAAGAGGAGGAAACAGAATCACAACAGAGCGCTGGAGTCACGGCACCGAGGGAATGTTCAGAGGAACTCCACCCGGCTCAGAGTTGGTGGAAGAAACCAGTTGAATGCAAACTTTTTTAAAAACTGGAGTCAGATTCCTTTACACTCGTCTTTGTCGTCCTGTTTTCTCTCCATCTTTGTCTCTCACCTCTCAACTCCCTGCCCCCCCCCTCTGGTGTCACTGGCTTGTCCTGTGGAAGCAATGCAATTAGACAAACACAAACAAAAGCTCTTGAAGCTGAAGCCGTGGAAAACGCTGACTGTCCCAATGTCCACGGTGAAATAATAATTCATAAAACACGTTTCCTCCGCTGAAGCTCGACGACGCCGCCTCGGAAGCTGCAGAAGTAAAAAAAATAAAAATAAAGCAGCGCAAACAAACGTTCCCGCTCGTGAACTAATAAACTCTCTTTATACTTTATTCCATCCAGAGGACTCGCTGGCGTTGGAATGGAGTTCACGCCGAGCCTTTGTTTGACCGGCTCTGCTGCTCCGGGTTTAATCCGGCTGGTTCGGGGAGTGTTTGAGTTGGATTACTCCATCGCTGGGCTTTGACAAGATGGTGTGTTGGGTGGTTTTGTGTGCGTCTGTTTGTGTTTTGTCTTGCGTGCATGTGTGTGTGTGTGTGTGTTCTCTCTCACTACCGAATCAGCTGAAACCACAGACAGCCCAACTAGAGCGCCGTCCAAATCCCTCTGCATGCAAATTAAAAACGCAACAATAAACGTGGCAAAGGAACAAGGTGGGCATGCGAGCTCGCTAGCTTTACGGCCCCCTCTTCCCTCTCTCCTCCCTCTCTCCCTCTCTCCCCCTCTTTATGTCTCCCTCTCTCCCCCCCTCCCTCTCGGCTCCCTCTCCAAAACCCCTCCTGGGTTTGATGTGGCTTATGGGAGGAGTTGGAACAGGGGACAACCAAACTGCTGAGTTATCTCTTGCATGCAGTGTGGCGACGTGGCTCTGCCCTCTGTGTGTGTGTGCATGCGTGTGTGTGTGTGTGTGTCTGTGTGTGTGTGCATGCGTGTGTGTGTGTCTGTGTGCGGACCAGCAGCGCGGTGTAATCCTGTGGAAATGAAAGGTGCTGCCGCGCACTGGCCGGGAGATTACAGCGCCGCTCTGTCACTCTGCCAGGATGGAGTACCCGGCTGAGCGAGTAGCCCTCTGACACACACACACACACACACACACACACACACACACACACACACACACACACAGACACACACACACACACACACTCTCTCACCTCACTGCTTCTCTTTGACGCGGCGTTTTCTCCACGCCGGCTACACTCAGTCACTCCCTCCTTCTTCATCCACTCTTGTCCCTTTACAGCTTTGTTGTAGCTTCACCACAGATTCTTCCCTCCTCCTCCTCCTCCTCCTCCTCTCTCTCTCTCTCTCTCACACACTCGCCTGCTGAGGTTTGGTTTGTCACGTCTCAGCCTCGGTGACCACATCACTCGACCCCTGCCGAGCCCGTCTGTCGTGACTCCTCGTGGTTTATCACTCGGCTCAGTGAACAAACACAAATACACGTTTGATTCGCTGATATCGGGAGAAGATTTGTTTTTTTATTTTCCAGTGTTTATTTTCCAAAGAGCCGAGACTGAAATTCACCAGACAAACATCCCCGGTCTGGTCTCTGGTCTCTGGTTGTGGACGGAAGCAGCTGCAGCCTGTTGAGCTTCTCATTTCACTTTTATATTCCACAGTCACACAATCACAGAATCAATAGTCTATTTAAAGTTGGGACAAGCTGTTTGTGTTTTTTAATATCGCACATTACACCAATTTTTATGTTTTCCAACGACATTGTCATGTGACTATTTTTTCCAATCAGGCCCGTGATAAAAGTTTAATTAGCTCATGATTGGTAATTACAGACCACCCAAGCACTGTGGGAACATTGGGTTTATTTTGGAAAAAAAAGGAAATGATATATGAACGCAGCAGTTGATTTGTTAGAATCTTAACACGCTTAACTCGTCTTTTTTAGTTCTCTTATCTGCAAACTTTAATTTTCACTCCAGTCTGAACCTGATCTCACGTCCTGATCTCAACCAGGAACCTGAAGCTGAACTCTGAGAACACAAAAGCACTAAAAGTAGAGTAATAACAGAATAAAAGCATGAAGTATGAATGCAGGGCTGCAAATAATGACCATATTCAATATTTATTCATCTGTTTATTAATGTTTGTGTCTATATCATGAGAGAAAATAGTGAAAAGGGAGTTTAACTATTTCTTGAAAGTCGAGGTGATGCTGCAGATCGATGTTTTTGTTTTAGCAGCTTTTTAAAAACCCAAAAAATAATAGTAATAATAAACAACACAATGAGTCAAATAAATAGTACAATTGTATGAAATTATCTGTTTATCGACTAATTTTCATGAATCCACCAACTTTTCAATTTTATTCTCCACATTGCAATATTCTTACAAATATCTGCACAAACTGAAATATCAGTGAAATAAATGAAAAATGACGTTTAAAATGATCAGAGTGATAATAACTGTTATGAGCTGTGCTGCATTAACACCAGAGTCATTTTCTTCACACAGAGAAACTCACGATGATGAACCCGTCATTCATCTTAATGCAATTTGCTTTGTTGTGTTACTTTGAAGAACAAAATCTTGATCATATCTCCCCCTCGAAGAAAAATGTTTGTAACTCAGCGTGACACATAAACATATAAAACTACAAGTGAAGCTCATTCTGTCTTTCATGCTTCTCTCTCAGCAACATGTCTCACTCTGAATCAAGGTCACGCTGCGTATTTATCAAATCAAACCTCTCAGGTTGTAGTTTTCCTCTCCTCTTCCTCAGCTCTGTGTTTCATGGCCCTCTGCTGGAGACTCGCTCGCTGCCTCCCGAGGGTTCTGCTCAACATGCCAGCGTGCGCCTCTCGTCACGTTGAATCTTTCCTTCTCGCTGTGTCGCTTGACCTTGGTTAATTCACGGCTTCATCTGCAGCTGCGGCAGGAAAAAAAAAAAACCTCACTAACTGCAGGTGCAGCCGTCGTGAAATAATAAGACGTCTTGTTATTACAGTTTCATTTTCTTTCAGCCCTGGAAAGTGTTTTTTTTTGCAAATGAGGATTTTTCGAATCACTTGTAAAGTGTCAGTAGACGTTTGCATCTCGGTAACTTTTAGAAGCAGGTTTAAAAATCACAATAATTACTGAATATTGTGATTTTTTTATTAATAATCTCCGGTTTACTTCATGAATCAGTTTCCATATCCTTGGGCCTACAACTGGTTTTAACCCTGTTGAAAGAACAACAATTCATCATAAGGAGCTGAACACATATTGGAGTGTAAAGACCATGTTTAACCAGGCTGTTCTCTCTCTCTCTCTCTCTCTCTCTCTCTCTCTCTCTCTCTCTCTCTCTCTCTTCCCTCGCTCAGGGCTGGCTCTGTGAGCTGCTCCGCTGGAAGGAGGATCCGTCCCCGGAGAACCGGACGCTCTGGGAGAACCTCTCCATGATCCGACGCTTCCTGAGCCTGTCGCAGGTGGAGCGCGACGCCATCTACGAGCAGGAGAGCAGCGCCGGGCAGCAGCAGCATCACAGCGAGCGGCCGGCGCACCTGATGCACATCTCCAGTGAGCAGCTGCAGGTGAGAGGACGAGACACCAGGACACTGAGACACAAAGACACTGAGACACTGAGATCAGGAATCAGGTTTTTTATGTTTAAACTAACTCTAAACCTAATATCCATGTATGTTATTATCATATCATCATTCAACACTGGATTTATTTATAGTAAAACATAAAAACAAGACAAATACAATTAAATACTGTTCAAATTGCACAGGTTTCCTAAATATTATCTTTCAAACACTTCTCACACATGTGGGAAACACATTTATATGAAAACACATCTGCACAGTTTCACTGGTGATAAGTTTATCAATCAGTTAATTAAGAGAAAAATCAATTGCAACTATTAAGATCATCAATTTTTGCTGGTTTTCTTATGTGAGTAAATTTGGGTTCTGATCAGTTTTTATCAATATTTTCTTGATATTTATAATTATTTAACAAACTAAATGATTCTTTGACCAGTTGTGAGAATAGTCACTGGATAGATGGATGAGTTTCTACCCGAGTTCATGTGTTCAGGAAGCAAGTGAGACACAAACAAACACTCCACTGATTAATCTCTGCTTATTGTAGCTGTGCAGATTCTCTTATTTTCCTCCTAATCGGAAACAAAGACGTTAAAAAATTAAAAAAAACATAATTTTCCCTCCGTTCATTTAATCTTTACCAATTTTCCCTGGAATTTGTAATAAGCAGCACTCTGGAATTTTTATGAACTCTTGTTAATTTGAAACAAAGCAACACTTAAAAAGTTCCACTTCCCAGTGAACGTCGTATCATTAGACTGAACTTATTTAATAAAGCTGCTTTATAAGAGACATCTGGCAGATGAAGAGGAAATAACACACGGGCTCCGTTAACGGTCGAAATATCTTAATGAAGCACAATAATACTTCTATTAAAAGTCTGAGCCGCTGCCGAGTGGCTGATGAGTTATTTGGTTACTTGGAAACATGGCCGGTGTTTCACAAAGGCTGCCATTATAAAGATATAAAGATATAAATAAGGTAATAGCATTTCTATCGCAAATCAGTTTCAGCAGCAGATTTGGAAAAAAGGGGGAAATGTTGTTTGTACTTTACGTGCAGGCACAAATAGTGTGAGATTGATAAAATGAGATTATTCCAGGTTTAATGTCGCAGTTTTACATCGTCCATAAGAGACGGGTGTTTAAATATTTTGTGCCCGTCCCTCAATAACACGATACATTAGCCAAATTAGCTCACATTCGCTCACCAACAACGATCATAGCTCGGTATATTGCTACTGTAAAATCACATCTCTGGGTGCATTTATGCAGCTGGCGAGCAGAGTCCTTCCAAAGTGCTGCTTCGCAAACTTCATCACGAATCACCTCGTCCACCGCGTCTGACTCAGGAGCGAGAATAAAGAGAGCACCCATTCTGCAGCGGGTCAATGGGGAGCTGCCCACTCGCTTCCCTCTCCAGCCGCACAATGAGACATTTTACGAGCAATGTGTCATGTGTTTACACTAACGGGATTGTGACGGCCCAGTGAAAGCCAGCCGTGGCGTTCTCGCACTGCGGCAAATCAGCCGCTCCATCGCTACGTGGATTGTGCACAGGGAGCTGGTTTATCACGGGCGGGCGATGGAGCCTGATAAGCAGCCGAGGCGATAATAGAGAGAGGCCGGTTTCCCTGTGAGTTCCCACTGTGTGCGGGAGCTGATTGTGTTGTCTGACTCCGTGTGTGTGTGTGTGTGTGTGTGTGTTGCTGAAGCCTCTGGCCCCACAATGAGAGACACAATCTCCCACCACCAAAAAAGGGAAGAAACACATATCTGCAGCGCTGATTACATTCAATGAGATATTACTTGGAACATTCCTTCCACCACACAGCGGCTCTCCCTCACAACTCAGTAGATTTAATGAAAGGTCTGAGTAGCCTCTTAAGCAGCGGGTGAGATTCGCCTAAAACGCCTGTCTGAGGAGAACCGAAAGTAAACTGAAAGCTGTTGTTGAACCATTTGGAGGATAAGCATGATCTTGGTCTCTTTGAAAAGTAACATTCTGAACTTTCAGAATCAGTCTACTAAGTGCTACTGACATTGAGTAATAGCAGTTGGAACACAGTGAAGTAGAAGGTTTTTATTTCCGCCTGAATATTTGTTGTTAAACAGAAGCCTGCAGATGACTCCAGCTGGGACTTATGAGCTGGAAAACACACTGGGACCCGAGCATGAAGCCTTGACTAGCCCACGTTCAAATTTGATAACAATACCACAGAAAATGAATATTTCACAGATTTTTTCCTAAGGGCATGTCTAGGCGTTTTCCACAAAGGCCATTTGGAACTATGGTAACCAACCAGGCTCAAAAGGCTTTTACACTCAAAATCATACTTTTATATAAAGGAGGCAAAACCGGTCATATGGTTTAAAATTTATACAAATAAACATCTTAGTGACTTGACTCTTAATTGTGCCGGCTGTGGGGATCGGATCTTGAAATGGTTTACATACGTCGAATCGGAAGAATCTGAGCTTTCTAATGATATGTTGCATCAGTATCTAGCGGTACGAGGCAGTTCTGAAAATAAGAATGTTTGAGGCTTATCGGCAGCACCGGCCCCCCCCGTGAGCCGGTGCTGCTTAGGTTCAGATGAGTGTTTGGTGATAACCCCCCCGGCTCTCCTCCCTCTCTCCCTCTCTCCCTCTCCTCCCTCTCTCTCTCTTCAGGCTCAGTCGCTCCAGCCCCAGCAGCAGCACCAGGCCTCCCTCTCTCTCCAGCACCCCTGCCAGCCCCTGTTGTCCCAGCAGCCTTTGCAGCACCTGCAGCCCAACGCCGGCCCCCGGCTGCCGCCCCGCCAGCCCTCCACCGCCTCTCCGGCCGAGATGGAGGACGAGTGCGGCCGCGGGGGGGGCATCAAGTCCCGCACGGGCGGCGGGAAGATCTCCCTGGAGGCGCTGGGCATCCTGCAGAGCTTCATCCAGGACGTGGGCCTGTACCCGGACGAGGAGGCCATCCACACGCTGTCCGCCCAGCTGGACCTGCCCAAGCTCACCATCATCAAGTTCTTCCAGAGCCAGCGCTTCTACGTCAACCACCCGGCCAAGGCGGCGTCCAAGGAGCCCGGGAGCAACCACCACCACCACCACCACCACCACCACAGCAGCACGGCGGCCACCACCAACACCACCAGCAGCAGCAGCGGCAGCAGCAGCAGCAGCAGCCCCCCCGCCTTCGAGGAGGAGCTGACGGACTTCCGGGAGGGGGGGGCGGAGCTTCTGAAGGAGCTGGAGGAGGGCACGCAGACCAACAACACCATCTTCTCCATCAAGATCGAGGAGCAGCTGGGCCGCGGCGCCGAGGCTCAGTGCGAGTCCGAGGCCAAGGAGTAGGACCCCCACCCGCCCCGCCGCCCCCCCACCCTGTCTGAACGTCCACTGAGAGTTCCCCTGTGCACACACACACACACACAGACACACACTGACTGAGCTGAACCAACACACTGCAGAGAACGTGTTTTTTAATCAGTACAAACTGTACGAGGAGAGTTTCTACTGTATCAGCCACAGACTCACACACTGGAAAACCCATTTCAGATTCAAGTACTACTTTTTGGATTTTGTAAAACTTGTAATATTCACTGTAAAGACTGATGCATCGTTTAAATAATCTGCACAAAAAAATATTCTAAGTATGTTGCCGTGGATATTTGCTGACTGCACTCTATGTCTGTTGTTTTACACTGACTTACTTTATCTTTTTTGAGCTACTGATTATTATTATTATTATTATTATTATATTTAAAAAGAAAAAAGTCGTGCCAGGACTTTGAATAGGTGTTTACGTACGTGATGTTTAACTGGATTTTAAAAAAATTAATTAAAAAAAAAGCAAATGAAATTGAGGACCAAGTGGTTGACAAGGCCTTAATGAGAGGTGACTGGTCTGGAGCCTGCCCCCCCCCCCCCCCCCCCCCCCAGCCCAGGGGCGTCTCCAAGAACAGCTCAGTCTTTACGTATTATTTGTTAGGGAGGAAATATAAATATATATATATATATATATAAATATATATATAAACAGATATTGTAACTGTAAAAAAAAAATACAGTCTTAAAGAAACTATGCCAACAATTGCCTTGTACTATACGGCACTGCCGATGTTAGATTATTTTGCAAAACCTTTGTCACTGTAACTTTCTGAATTTCCACACAGTTAGAAAATGTGAATTCCACCATGTTTTATGTTGTCCGACATTATTTATTTGCAGTTGATGCAGTGTTTCTGATGTAATTACTTCTTTTTTTTTTTAAAGAATTCAAGTTTTTATGTTCCGTAGCGCTTTTCTTTTTAAAAACTCCACCGATCTTTCATTTGTTTTTATTTTTGTTTTTATTTTATTTTCTATTTATAAATGTAATTTCGATGGGCAGTAAAAACAAAAAGTGTCTTAAACGTTTTAAATGGAGAAATGTGCTTTAAAGGTTGCCTATAAAAAGTGCTGTATGTCGAGCAACTTATGCTACAAGCTTCACGATTTAATGTTGTATGCAATTTTTACTATCATGCAAATAAGCTTAGGTAAAATGACTAACCTATAGAACACCTTAGAGAGAAAAACATATGCAATCCGTGTGAAAATCAATGTCTGCGATGTGTCTTCCTTTGGTTAACAATCCAATTCAAAAAACAAAAAAAACTATTCCTGTATAAATATCCTGTATAAAAGTGTTTCCTTTTTTTATGAGTTGATTTCGATGAGAACAGTTATTTTGTTACGACTGTTTTATAAGTGTTTCCTCGGTTCCCTCTCTTCAGAAATGTTCTAACTAGAAGTGGTTATTGATTGTTGATTACACAATTAAACTGTTTGTATTGTACCACAGATTTTTCTTGGCATTAACTCGACCAGACTCTTTTGACACCAGAGGCTTTTTTTTTTTTTTTCTCCTCCTCTTCCTCTGGAAACAAGAAAAAAAAAAAACAGAAAACAAGGAGCGATGTAAATTGTTTTAAAAACCCACTGCTGAGATTCCGGCTCCAGACTCATTCCGCTGAACACGTTATTTGTAATAACTGTAAATATCACATCTTATGAATCATTGATTGTTTATTACTGTAAATATATTTGAAGTTTGTGCAGCAGCAGCAGCAGCTCACGAGGAGGATCTGAAGTTTCTGTGGTGGCTCGTGGTCTCAGAGCGACTGGGCCCGGGCTCTTCTTCTGCTTCTTCACTGCTCCTGCTGAGTGTATCTGAAGCACCTGTGAAAAAACCTGAATAAAGAAATGTTTGGGGTGTGAACACCTGGAGTCACGCAGCCGTCTGCAGGGAGTCTTCACCTCGCTGTGAACCGCAGGTGAGGCCGGGGGAGTCGGCACCTTGAGGAAATTACCCTTCGCCTGTTAACACCCTGAGAAATGTGCCAGTCTCGGCCGGCGTTTCCTTCATGTTCTGCTATATTCTTCTTTTTTCCATGAATAAAAAAGCCAGAGTGTAACAGTGTGTGTTGTTCAGAGGAAAAGAAAAACAGATTCTTACAGACGTGTCAGTTAAAGGTGGAGAGGCGATGTATAACTGAACTACTTCAGGAAGAAGAAAGGCAACATTACGCTGCATTATTTTCTGACTCAGACATTAAAGTGACAAAAAGAGATGAAGGCACCAATAACAAATATTAAAAAGGATTAAAAAAGTCCTTTGCGTTTGGGATCAAGTTGTACAAAAGGAACTCTGATTTCCACGAGATTTTGTGACTCAAGGAATGATCCATTAAAATTTTGGTGCAATTTTTCCACTTTCTTTACAAGATATTATCTTTACTGCTTATTCTTCAAGGGCGGCCTAACCTTTGACCTTGGGCAGGTTGCAATCATATCACAGTGTTAAAACAACCTTACACACGTACAGTAGATTTAGAGACTTTGACCTTTCAATTTGTTTATTAATTGCTCTCTTGCCGAGTACACTTTAATGACTTGCATTTGAAAAGTTCAAGGGATTTCAACGTTTTTTATTCAACTAAAGTATACATAATGTTCAGTACAATATATACAGTACATTGTCATTAATTAAACTAACTCCAGTGGTTGGAAGACGGCTGAGAACCCAGAGAAAACCCACACAGACACGTGGAGAACGTGAAAACTCCTCACAGACAAACTGGGACTCGAACCACGAACCTTCTTACCTCCTTTTAGGGAACTGATCCACGAGTGTGTGTAACTTGGTGCAGCTTGTTTTGAATTTAATGATTCTAGTTATTCGTTGAATAGTTTTTAACACGTGACGAACATTTCTGGATCTGTGAGGTCACTAAAGGGGATTTCTGGGTGGAGGAGAAACTTTTAAAAAAAAGTTTTAAACTCATTAATCAAGTTAAATATCTTCAAAAGTGAAAAAAGAAATGAAAAAACACCGTCAACACAGAAATGTTTTCAGCAGACGCTTCATTGAAGTGGATCTCAGGTTGAGAAGGTTCACGACCATGGGAGCTGCAGTTCTGTGCTCACACACACACATAGACACACACACACACAGACACAGACACACACACACACACACACACACACACACACACACACACACACACACACACACACACACACACACATCAAAGACTTTCCCAGATGTGAAAATAGAAATGATAATCACAAGAAGAATGGTGACTGATGAATCACTGACTCTCACCCGGGGCTTCTCATGCTGTGGCTTATTTAAGAAATTAGCCGTCTACAGAAGACAAGTTTCCCAGGAAGCTCTCGAACTGGAGCTGACGTCTCGTCCTGCTGGGAGACGCTGGTTCTACTGGGGATGTTTAGAGAAATGATAAATGTCATGGCAACATAACTGACAGAGGGCAGGGTCACTGAGTTACTGGAGTTCAAACCACAGACTGACTCATACTGATGCTGATGTAGTGAGGGAATCAAATTCCAATACAGATGTAGTGGCTGATACAAAGAGATTTCAAGATTTCTAGGTTATTATCAAACCCTTATGACAGAGAAATGTAATCCAGACTTGATATTTTATTGTTGAACTATAAACTTGACTAAGAAAAAAATTAGTTTTTTATGTAAGATTTTAAACAAATTCACATCTCTTCTGCATGGATCAATCCTGTTTAATATAAAACATCAACATGATCATGTTGTATTTTTACTGGTCCACTGAGAAACCGGTCCAGTCCAAATCCAGTCAGAGGTCGCCCCCAATAGAAAGCTGAAAAATAATCAGAATTTATATAAATAAAAACAAGGGTCACGTCACTCACGTGTATATACATAGATCTACCACGCAGAGACACAAACAACAATGGAGGAGAGAGAGCATTTTTCGAGTTGGAAATACAATCACTATTTTGAGTATTTGTCAGCTGAAGATGGAAATATCAAGGTTCGTTGTACACTCGGTGCGACAAAGTGATATCAAGCTACAAAAACACGATGTCAAATTTGAAGAAACATTTGGAGTCGCAGCTAGGGTTGCAAAGGGGTGGAAAGTTTCCATGGGAAGTTTAGCTCGGGAATTTTAGGAATTTTGAAAAAAAAATAAATACGCAAATTAAACGCTGAGCAATAAAAACATCATTCAAAACTCTATTTTAAAGATGTATGGAACGTTGAGTTTCAACCCTCCACTGTGCATTCTTCCATCACATGCACAGATAACTCCCAGCATGCTTCACTCTACAGCAGGGCTATTGAGGCCTGCTGTCTTAAATATTCAAACAAGAAATGATGTTCAGAACTGACACATTACAGCTGATGTTGAGCTTCATTCAACCAGAGACTCACGAGTTTTGATTTCACAAGTTAAATAAAATTGACAAAAGTTCTTTAACCTCTTAAACTCTTTTCCAACCTCCAGTGGATTAATCTGCTCAAACTCGTCTCGTGCTGCCAAGCGTGTGAAAGTGTCTAATCGGATGCAGAATATTATATTATTATTAAGTTGTATTATATGAAGTATGTTTTAGGAATAAAGTTTGAACCTTGGAGTAGATGCGAGTCTATCTGACGTCACAGTAACACATCTTGTTATAATCCAGGGTTTAGGTAAGTCCTGCTGGGCCTTCAGTACTGTACGGGCCCTCGAGGGCCAGTGGGCAAGGGAAACAGGGAAGCTCCTGGACCTCAGCACCCAGAACCTGGTGGACTGTGTCGTTTCAGACAGAGATGGGGGCTGGACTACGAAGGCCTATGACTACATCATAAAGAACCAGGGCATCGCCACAGAGGCATCGTACCCCTTCACAGGACGGGTGAGTGTGTGCTGCTTTGAAGACACTGGAAAGTGAAGTAGAGTTATTCCGTCTCCGAGGTATGTCACTTTCCTATCTACTAAATCTACTAAACCAAAGCCAAGACCACAGGAAAGCTGGTGGACCTCAGCCCCCAGAACCTGGTGGACTGTTCCGGCAAATACGGAAACGGGGGCTACACTACAAAGGTCTACGATTACATAGTAAAGAACCAGGGTGTGGCCTCAGAGGCCTCGTACCCATACACAGGATGGGTCAGTAGATGGAGATGTTTTAAATCATTTAGCATCAAAACTACTGAAGTAATTTTTTTCTTGAAACTTGGTGGAAGTTGTAGGACATTGACCAATGAAGATCTGAGTGGATTCAATAAAGTTGAAGTATGTTTTAGGAATAAGTTTGAACCTTGGAGTAGATGCAAGTCTATCTGACGTCACAGTAACACATCTTGTTATAATCCAGGGTTCATGTAAGTCCTTCTGGGCCTTCAGTGCTGTAGGGGACCTCGAGGGCCAGTGGGCTAAGAAAACAGGGAAGCTCCTGGACCTCAGCCCCCAGAACCTGCTGGACTGTGCTGTTGCAGACGTAGATGGGGGCTGGACAAGCAAAGCCTACGATTATATCGTTCGAAACCAGGGTATCGCCACAGAGGCATCATACCCCTTCACAGGACGGGTGAGTGTGTGCTGCTTTGAAGACACTGGAAAGTGAAGTAGAGTTATTCCGTCTCCGAGGTATGTCACTTTCCTATCTACTAAATCTACTAAACCAACTGGAAAACATCTTTCAGAGAACAGGGCTACATCAAGATGTCGTGCAACAAGAACAACCAGTGTGGCATCGCCTCGTACTGCTGCTCTCCTCAGATAATGGGAGGAGCTAGAGGAAATAGCCGCGAGGAGAAAATCCGGCTCCTCTTGGTGAGAGTTCATGCTCTCGAGGTACAGAAACGAGAAGTGATAACACAAAATGCTCAAAAGTTTTCTTCTTCCATGAAATGTGGGAATTCCTGGAATATTTTGTTATTATTTGTTATAACTACTTCTACCTTCTCTGTCACAGCTGGGGCGACAGCTGGGGCAACAAGGGCTTCATAAAAATGGCGCGGAACCGTGGCAACCTCTGCGGCATCGCCCTCTTGGCCACCTACCCCACCATTTATCAACCAACACCGAAATGAAATTCTTGATCTGCCCCGACATTTTCCTCTTTCCCTAGTTCAGGAAATGTTATTATGTTCATTTGTTAAATGTTATTTTGTAATATTGTTAAAGTAAAAAGGGACTGTTAAATTAAAAAGAAAAGAAAGTTATTTAAGGTTTAAGACTGTTATAAAACAATAATCAATACAGTGAATATTACTTTTACTTATGGGGAATTACAAGTAAAGGGGGAGGAATGTTATGTGTTGTTATTCAATTAAGTTTGTTCCCTCTGGGCCTCCGTAATGCCCCACTGTTTACCCCATTGAATGCTGGGTATTCTCTGTCCTGTGAAACACCGAGTAAAGGATGCACGTTAAAATCATCACGGTCACCTGACTATCATTCCTTAGTTGTATTAGTATCGAGTGTGCGATACAACACTAACACTGCCCCAACATTTAATGACATCTTTCCTGGGCCCTGTGTAGCAGTTAGAATGTTAAGAATGTACTGTATTTTATTTTTTTATTTAAATTTTTTATTTGTATTTGTGAATTTTATTATGTTATTATTTTACGGCAGCCTTTGATGTGGATGTGTTCTATTTTGTTCATCCATATTGGATTAATCCACAGGTGTAATATGTTCTCTAGAATTTCCTCACATATTATTTTTTTTATATCTTACTGTTGTAAGAAAGGTGCTCATGCCAGAATGTAGAATGTGGGAGACAGCCAGTGCATTGAACTATTTATTGTTACTGCAGTTGATTGACTTTATTTTAAGAAACTTTCTTTGGGGATTAAACCATCGTGAAGCAACATTTCTACAAGGCTAATAAGTCGTTTATTGTTTAATTGTTTAAGTCGACTTAAAGCAGGAATCTTGCCCTCATGAGTCACTAGAGATCTTTCTGATTTATGTGTTATTCTAACACTGGAGACACAATTTTCAAGCTGTTAACATTTTTAACTCCGCTTCACCTTTGCCGACTTAACATAAATGTACAATTTAAACTTTTCCACTCGAGACTTATGCAACACCTTAAACCCACTTTGAGGAAAACGCCTCGAATGAACTTATTTCTATTTATTTGTTGTAACTACTTTGTAACATCCATGAATTGTCTTTTTTTCAATAGTCTTTCTGAGTTTCTTTCTTGATCTGATGAACTTAAGTCTTGATTATCAGTCTGAAGAACAAACTGGTGTCAGATGTGATGACAGTGAAGACACTGATATAAACTCCTGACTGAGTTTGAAGACATTTCTGTGAATAACAATCATCACTGCTGTCACTGAGCTCAAGTTAAGGCAAGTGGTCATTTTGCATTACAAATGGATGAATCTATAGAGATAATAAGCAAAGTCGTTTTACTCGTATTCGTGAAACGTGTGTGGGACGGGGACTTGCAGGAACAATTTCTCTGCACAAGAGAGCTCCCTACTACTACGACTGCAGAGGACATCTTCAGCTCCGTGGACTTGTGTTTGAGTTCAGTGGGACGAAGCTGGGACATGTGCGTCGGTATATCTTCTGATGGCGCTGCCTGCATGGCAGGAAAAAACTTGGGTTATGTGAGGAGAATACTTGAGAAAGCGCAGAATGCAACTTTGAACCATTGTTTTCTACATAAAATTAAATCAAAAACACAGAAAAACTAACTGAAAATAAAATCAAAAACTGAAAACACGAGACGGCGTCATTCGACCCTCTTAGGTCTTCTTCAGGTCTTATTAGGCAAGTGAAAAAGCTAAATATGTCTATCTGAGCTGTGAGGTCCTTCCACTACAACGTTCAGAGCAAGAGTGACTGAGGAGACTCAAGGCTCCTCTATTTATAGGCTGCCTCTCACAGGCTCCTCCCCCTTGTCTATTCCACTGTGATCCTTTTATTCTATAACTGTGTATAAAAATAAACATATTTATACATATTCTCATTCATGATGCCGTGTATCTATGAATATATTATATTTTATTGGACTTAAGTGATATATTTATTTATTTATATTCTATTTAAATAAAATTGTGACTTGTGACTTTAAACTAATTTCATATCGATAAACTGTGATGTTTTAAATCACATATCAAATGACATGTTATTAATTTTAGTCATGTATAGTTTTTGTAATAAATCATGTTATTACAACTTTGTGACATCTACGAATTGTCCTTTTTTTAATAACTGAACTGTGACTTGTGATTTTAAGCAAATTTCTTATAGATTATAGATAAAGTATCATAGGAAGACGTAGTTGGCGGCATATTTTCAAGGATCACAACATAAAGAGCTTCTGCTATTCATGGCCCCATCGGTTTGGACGCGACCACCTGACAAAGTACTACCACAAGTAACATTTTTAATTCGAAAAGATAATGACACTCTCAAAACACATTTTAAAAGTCACAAATGACGAAGTAAAAGCATCAGCAAACTAAGTCATAATAAAAACATTGTTATTAAAACCCGCTGAAAAGGGGATTGTTGTTATAATATTAGGAAGAGATCAATATGTTATGGAGGCCCATAGGCAATTAGAGAATACTACATATTCCAAAAAGCTTAACGAACCCATATATTTAAAAACCATACCTGTCCTTCATAGCATTTTAGGGAAGAGCCAACCGAGGGCTAGGAGATTTTATATGCGCCCAAAAATTCATAAGGATCCCGAAAAATGGACTATACCACTAGAATCGCTCCAGGCCGGCTAATTGTATCTGACTGTGGAAGTGAAACGTACCAAACAGAAAAAATGTATCGATTATTATCTCAATCCATTGTCAATAAAACACCCATCTTATATTAAAGATACATATCCCTTTACAGACATTGTTAAAAACCAACAAATCCCTCCAATTTCATCATTCATCACCATGGATATAGACAGCTTATATATCAATATTGACACCAAAGCGGGACTATTGGCTGTGAAAAACATTATGAAAAAATATCCTAACATCAAAAGGCCGGATCAGAGAAACAATAAATCTTTCATAATCAAACTCAATTGTTTGTTCTATGAAAACATTTTAATGAAAATGATTTACAGTAAGAGCCATTAATTGGAAAATGTTACTACAAGTACCAGCACTCTTTGGTGTATTCTTACATAAACATATCTCCAGCTGGAAATTTTTAAGTTTTCCTCTAAATACCGTTATTACACCGTAATAATGAAATGTACGCACTCTCCATATATCGGTTTTGTAACTGGCACCAAAGTCAGTTTCTCCGATGAGTCTCTCAGAATAAAAATGTAATGTCTGTATAATTTATAACAGTGCATCATATTTTATCATCATGTTTGTTCTGTCAAACCTTTGTCTGTAAAACAAACCTGTAAAATAAAGGAGTCGCAAATATTTTCTTTTTAAAATGTGGTAATGAAATGGAAACGCTCCAGTGTCTCAGGGGAGAACTTCAGTCCCAGAAAGAGAAGTGACGATTTGAATTTGAGGAAATAATTCAGTCGAACTTTAAAGATTTATAATCGGTTGAAGTGTTTATCTTTGCACTTGTGCAGGACGGACACAGTTAAGGACGCCCCCCCCCCACTCCCAGAGTCACGAAGACGTCAATCAGCTGAGCACATTAACACTTCACAGACGACTGGAAGGAACCAGGAGTTTGGCTGAATGCAGATGAAGTGGCAGCGTTGTGTTGTTCCCGCTTAGTTTGTGTCGTACATCAGTAAACGTTTCCCTGAAGGTTCGATCCCCGGCTCCGTCTCCGTCCCCGTCCTCCTTCCTCCCGTCTCCTAATCCGTCGCATGTGATGCTGGAGACGCCAACGTTCAACAATTAAAAATAAAAAAAATCCTGACAATTTTACAGCATCATGAGGACGTGTAATTGTGTTGCTGGCAGAGGACGAGCTCGGCGGGAAGAGGACGTGAGATGAAACGTTCCGAGGACAAGCAGGTCAAACATCTCGTCCTCGCCGGGACAAATGTTCTGTTTCCAAATTGAGATAAAAAGCCTGAATTTGATTTGATTTGAAATTAATTCGATGAACTGATTCGCTTTGTTTGCAATCACACATCGGTCATTAGACGTTTGTCCAACACCTCATGCTAGACACATTTTTTTTACCCACAATGCAGTGCCCTGAACGCACCAGTTTTCTGCATGTGGAGCTTTTAACCATAGACATATATAAAGACTAGATGTCTCGTTTGACGGAGCCGGACGTCACCACATGGCGGCCATCTTGCTAGGGGGCAGCTTGCTCACCCATAACATTGTGTTGGTAGTGGTAAATAACCATAACTTGCTCAATTTTCAACCGATTTTGAAACAATCTGGTTTGTTATAAACGTCAGAGATGTAGATATGACACTGCATACTTATGAATAATTATGTTATTTTCTAAAAAAAATTAATAATAATAATTATAACCAGACCGTTTCAAAATCGGTTGAAAATTGAGTAAGTTATGGTTATTTACCACTACCAACACAATGTTATGGGTGAGCGAGCTGCCCCCTAGCAAGATGGCCGCCATGTGGTGACGTCCGGCTCCGTTGGCCGGCAACGCAGACGAGACATCTAGCCTTTATATATGTCTATGCTTTTAAAGGCCTGCTGCAGATTTACTGGGCAGCAACTTGTTTTTGCCGCGTTGAGCTGCAGATTAATAGGGACGCTACACTCAGGTTACCGCGGCACATCATCGGCAGGTCGGGCTCGTGCAGTCGAGTCCTCGGTGACTACCCATCAGCCCCTGGGACTGCGCAGTAAATCAAACAGGAAATGCAGCAGAAAGCCTAATAAAGTTATTCTAATGATAGCAATCTCCACGGGACCCAACGTGGATCAGAAACTTCTTCCTTCTCCTTCTCTCTCGTCTGCCGAGAACCAAACATTTTTCTCAACCTCCGGATGTGGAGAAGCGGAAACTGAAGGTTAGAGGTGTGGAAATTAATAACATTAATCACGGAGTTGCCTCCTCCTCTCCTGCTCTTTGCCTTCCGGTTTTGAGGAGACGAGATTAAACATGAACCAACTCAGGAGGGATTCGAACCGTCCGTCTGATCACGTTCATTCAGCAGCATCTCGCTCACATGAATATTTATGCTCATTTCTGGAAATACATCCTTGTCTGACTGACTTTATTAATATCTTCTAATTTTCATTAAGATTCCATGCACTTTAATCCGGTTGGTTCCAGTCTTGTGAGAAGTTGGTGGAGTTGTCGGTCGGTTTCAAACGGCCTCAGCGGTGACGTGGGACATTCCAGGTTGTGTGTTTGTGTTGGAGGCCGACGCCCCCTGGACGCCGCTCTCACCTCGCTGCTCGCTCTCAGTCACAACAGCTTTTGTGTGAAGTTTGGCTTCAGACACAACAAGACGCCGGCGGCTCCACGCAGCTCAGACCTTCCACCTCTGGTTACGCTTCAACGTGAATCTGCAGCTGAGTGTTGTGGAACGGACGAGTGGATCTGCTGAGTCATCTTCAAACAGCCGCCTCTCACCTGAGCTCAAAGACACTGATTCACCTTGTGACATCATCAGGAGGAAGGAGTTTTTGTTTCAGTGTCAAGTCACGTGTCCCGAAACGCCTCCAGCCCACATGAGCTCACTAGACTCCACACATCTATAGATCTCTAGATGTAGAATCTGTTGACTTCTGGTTTCTATTCCTGTTTTGACCAATCACGTTTGAGGGAGACAGTCCGTGTGGAGATTGAAGGAGGAGAAACACATTGACTGACATCCATCGGTTTAGTTTATCTGCTTTCATAAGCACATAGTTGTGAGAAGAGATGAGCTGAAACGTTGTCTGGAGCGAAAAACACAGAGAAAAGGTTTGGGTGTTGAGTAATTTTGTGGAGAAATATTCAAATCGTGTGATAAAAGAAAAACAGGAAGTGACAGGAAACATTCTGCAGATATTCAACACATAAATACGATTATTAAAAAATGGACAATAAAACTAAAAATGCATTTCACTACAAAGCAATGAAGTTTTCCTAAGCAGGAATAAAACGAGAACAGATAATATTCTTCACCTACGTTTGTATAAAACATCTGAGTCAGTTTTATATTAAATATAGTACGGAAAAGTATTAATATTAAATTATATATGTTGGATTTCTCTCTGTCATTGCTCCCGTAATTAAAAAAATATATATATTTAAACATTTCATTTGCTATTAAAAAATATCTTTATTATATTCTGTTATTCACACTAAAGCTAATATTATTACCTCTCTGTATTTTTGTCACGCTAATATCTGTCCATGTTTTCTTCTTTTGTGCAAGTATTGAAGATTTTCTATTTTTTGTATTTCAATTTTCTGTTATACTTGGTTGTCTGTTCAAGCCGTTCTGATTTAAATTATGTATTTTGTATCTATGTTGTGTGAGATGAACCGAACTAAACTAGAAAATCCATCCAAAGTTAAAGATATAGAGTTAAAATATTAATACATGTTTGTTCTGCTGCTTCCTTTGTCTGGTTGTGAGAAGTTATTAATAACTGTGCCGCCTGCAAAACAGAAAAAATCCTGGTGAAAATGATCTCATCTCTATTTATTGAGTCCGCGGCCTGTTGTTCATTTCCTAGGAATTTAACTGAAGTGGCCTCTTGTTATTTGAAGCACTAATTGAACTCATTTTCCTTTTTCCAAACCTGTCTTCGCACTTTCATTTTAAAGCAATAACTGGTGGATGAGCAGCAGCACTCAGCGGGCGCCACTCGTCACAATGGTTCCACTCATGCATTGACCAAAACAGACTCGACAGGGAAAGTTGCATCACAGGTTTTTCAGGCGCGTCAAAGTGCCACTTATCAGCCTGAATAACATTTATTATATTCAGCTTGTTTTTCATCCAGATCCTGATTTTTGCTTTGAGCCATTTTCACGGAATTTAGCAGCTTTTGACTTTTTCCCACAAAGCTTTTCATTCAAACCGAGACCTTTCCAATAAAACTCCCCACACACGAGCCGGGGGAGAAGCCTGCTTTGATTTTAGCTAAAGGTCCCGAAACCAAGAAGGACCTCTGCAATATTTGAACCTCACTGAACTTAACGCGGTGGATTTAGGTTAAAGCGCCTTCGCATCTGTGCCGGTGTGTTTGAAGACGGGAGTTGCGATGACGCTGATCCTGGTGAAGTCGACCGATCTGCACGGGGGGGGGGGGGGGGGGATGGGGGGGTGGATACTTCATTCAGGCACTTCTTCTTCCCTCTGATCATAACTGCACAGTGACAGATGGGCAAGAGTACAGCGTGCATAGAGATGTGCTGTGAGGAGGAGGAGCTCGACAGAAGTCAGGTGACGTAACGACGACCTGCAGGCCCGAGCCGCGTTAAAACGATCGTAACTTCCGAGGAAACATCCGATAACTTGGAATCGTCGTAAATCTTCTCCCCTCCTGTCGCAGGTGAATGGCGTTAGGCCTGTTTTTCTTGAATCGGAGCCCTTCTCCACCGGGATGATGGAGGCGTGGCCAGACCTCCGCCACCTTCCCCCTGCTCCACGAGAGGGAGGCGGGGGGGCACGGGGGTGTGGGGAGGAGGTTTAACTGCCTTAACAGCTGTGCAGGGTATGAATAACTCGTTAGCTGTGTGCATTTTAAGTCCTCGAATCCCGAACCCCCTCACTTTCCCCTCATTTGCAAAGGGGACAGGAGGGAGGTGCTAATTAAAGTGATAAAGAGAACAAATCTTATTAAACCTGGTGCTGGAGTTTTTTTTTTTTTAGAGGGTGGAGGTGGAGGTGTTGGTGTGTGTGTGTGTGTGTGTGTGTTACATCTGTATTCTCAAACACTCGGAGAAGGTGCTATTTCATGTTTAATTAATTAAGCAGCCTCTTTAACTGTATCTTGACAAATGTGACGCCAATTAGATGGTGAGGAGAAATTGTTTATCGCTAATTAATGGTTGATTTCAGGGGAAAAGAAGTGAAATCCTCAGGTATCGTAGCTTCTCCAAACTGTTACAACCATTTCAAATGAGCATCGACTTCTTCTTTTGTGGTGCGAGTCGACTTCTACTGTCGGAGAGAAGAAGAGGAAGAGAGAGAACAAGCGTGTAGCGGATGGAAATCATCTCTGGACAAGAAACCTGCTCTTATCTTCAATATGCTTTAATAATAAAGTTTCAATTGCAACGTCTTTTTGACCTTTTGACCTTAAGATGTTTATCATCTGGGTTCGAAGAAAATGTTTTGTTTTGACGCAGTGTCAGACACAGACGATTTCCACCAGCGCCCCTTGTGGTCAGTGAGGATATTGCAAGTCTGCAAAACCAAAAAAACACAAGAGACAAGTCACCTGAATCAGATTTTTAATTTTTTTAACTTTGAATCATGTTAAGTTCTGAGTTGGAAATGATCATTAGAGTAAATCCCCTTTAAAACATCAACCCGGTCACACACAAAAAAAATCTACCTCTTATTACTTTTTAAAGTTTTGTCTATTTTAAACTAAATAAAAAGTATCTGTCATTTTGAGAACTATTCGGGATCTTGATCCAAAATAACAGTGTATTATTATTTTAAAGTTTATTAAAGCATTAAAACAAAGTCTCTATCAAATTTTGAGGGAGGGTATCTTTTAGAGATATGCTTTAACGGTAGTAGTTTGATATATTCTTAAAAGTTTGACTTAAACGTTTGCCTGGCACTAAAAGCCTCTTGATATTATTTTCTAGAAATGTTTATGTCAGGTTTTCTGTTTGTTTTCTTCAAATAAGATGTTTCTAACAGATGAAAAGCTTTGAACTTCTGTCAGTTAATTCAGTTTAATGCTGTTTAGTGGTTCACGTCAAAGAATGAAAAACCACACAGATGAATTTTATTATCGATGGATTTAACTGATAATTTCAAACGCCTGTAGAATCAGCTGATCACAGAGGAGCTGCAGGTGAATGTGGGCGGAGTCACGTCTATGAAACCTCACGACTGAAGACTCCAGGTCTCAGTGTCTGTTTGAAGTCCAGTGTGTGATCCTCCTGCTCAGTTTGTTGTGTTTTGTCACAAACACACATCCCCTGCGTTCAGAATCCAAGAAGCTGCCACTTTACAGAGAGATGAACTGAGAGATGAGTCTTCGTTTGAATGAGACGTTTGTTTAGATTCTCAAAAGGCTCCAGATATTCTCCTGAAATTATCCAGAGGGGCTGAATGTGAGAATAATGATGTCCGAGTCAGCTGTTCTGAGTGTTTTCCTGCCGGTCTCTTCATATCAGCTCCAGAAAATGTCCTTGTGAGAACATTTGAAGATTCAGCAGGAAAATGTGCAGAGAAAAGAGCTTGACAACATTTTTCTTGAGGCAACAATCCCATTCATTTCATTTTATACATGATTATCAGCCGTAATATTTTAACCATCCGAGGTAGACTAACCACGATCTGTGAAATGATGTTAAATTCTTCTCTAGAATTAAAAGTCCAACCTGATATCAACTGGGTTCCCTCACTCTTAAAACAATAATGGACTCAGTCTTGTACCTTCACCTTTTCTTTCATTTTTAATTCCAATTCGAATGTCTCATGGTTACGTTATATGGATATTCCCCTGATATTATACAGAGGGGCTGAATGTGAGAATACTGATGTCCTTGTGAGAATATTTAAAGATTGAGCAGGTAAATGTGCATTTTTCTGGAAGCAATAATCCCATTCATTTAATTTTATACAGGATTATCAGCCGTAATAGTTTAACCACCCGAGGTAGACTCACCATGAGCTGTGAAACGATGTGATATGCTCCTGTAGAACTCACACGTCCAAGCTGATTCCAACTGAGTTCCCTCACTCTTAAAACAATAATGGTCTCAATCGTAACCTTTAGCTTTTCTGTCTGTGTTCCAATATACCTTTTTTTTTTTCAAATCGAATGTCTCATGGTCGCGTTTCAGCTTGAAGTTGGTCGACTTGGTTTCAGGCTTAAAACTTAAAACCAGAGCTGTTCTGAACCTGGTCGCTAGCCACACGTAGAAGATCTGGAAGATGGGATTCGAGAGCTTTAAGTGATGAGAGTTGACCTCGGTTTAAAGCGCTGGAAACAACAAACGTGATTTCTGCAGCAGACTTAATGCGTCATGTTTCGTTCAGACATTTATTGAGTTCAAGCAAAGTCCTGAACCATGATGTCAGAACAAGACTTTAAATATCTCGTCAGTTTCTGACCCAAACAAATAAAATCCATATATTCCAAACGCGTCATGTGTCCTGAACTCTGTGTGCACGCTCACAGCTCCAGATCCCACAGCACCAGGGCCATAAAAATGCCTTTTGTTCCTCAACACTTCCTCCCATTGAAACCGCGGCTGAATTATCATTTTTCTCAGGGAGTAAAGTCTGCCGTCATCTTTCAATTACCGAGCGGCAAAGTGAATGAGTTCTCTTAGAATAGCAACACGACACCGGGAGAGTGTCGCCATCTCCGCCGCTCCAGCGACAAAGCAACTTTTACATGTCGGGCTGATGGGAACATTTCCTAATGTGTCATGTCGCCAGTAGATTTGCGTTGAGCAGGGGGGGGGGGCGGGCGCTGGTTGAACAAGTTGTGTTACTACTCTCGTAATGAAAGCTACAAGCCGAACAAGGCTCTCATGGTCAGTGTCGCCCGGATACGGATCCTGTGTGTGTGTTTAATTTATGGGCATCGGCGCTTAATTGTGTAGACGAGGGGCCTTCCACACTAAATCTATTCTGCATATAATCAGAAATTTACAACTTTTCCATCTCTGGCGTCGTCCAGAGAAGCGTCTGAGCGGGGGGGGGGGACGACAAGAAGAGGGTGCGTGCATTTTAATTGCGATTCGCAGCAGCAACACAGCCGGGCGACTACAGTGACACACACCAGCGTTTTCCCTGAGGTATAAAAATTTAAAAACCAACTAAGTAAAAAAGAAAGTTGCCTTAAATGGGGGTGGGGGTGGGGTTTGCAATGGTACATCCAAATGAAGAGAGAGAGAGAGTGAGAGAGAGAGAGAGAGAGAGAGAGAGAGAGAGAGAGACGGAGGGATTCAATTCCCCGAAGATGGTTTATTATTCCGTGCTAAAATGAAGTGGGCGCAAGGAGTGGTAGTCAGCGATGCGTCAGAGTTGCTCTTTGAAGACATTAAAAAGCTGAACGCACAACAAAGACCAGATGTTCCAACATGCTTTATTTATACACCCATCAGCCGCTTCCCATGTCCACACAACACCACACAACACCACAACACATCTCCGCCTCTCAGAGTCGCACACACACAGCAGCCGGGAGGAGAAACCGCTGCTTTTTCACATGTTTTTGTGTAGTTTTGTGTGTGTTTGTTTGTCGAGGGACGATCGGTGACTCGTCGTCCGGTGGAAGTTGAACGGGTGAGAAGAAGCAGAGTTGTGTAACACGATAGATGATTAAACACACACTACACACAGGGTTGATCGTCTTCAGAGTGACATCCTGCAGCTGCACCACAACCACGTCCTGACCCACATACATGCACACACACACACTACACTCAGGTGCATGCGTCCCTGCACACACGTGCATCACACGGTAACACAACACAAACACACACTGCCCATGATCCTGCTCCTCCTGCAGGAGCTGAGTGTGAAAACCATCTGAAACAGATCCTTAAACAAAAATCTGTTCAGTTCAATTAAAAAAAACCGGCAGCTATCTGCTCCGGTGCGGCGGGGGGGGGGGGGGTTGTCGGGGGGGGTGTCGGAGGGGGGGGGGGGACTCCAGGAAACAAAGAGTGCTAAATTGATGGCACCACAATAAAAACTATTAGCTGGGGAGTCGACAGATGCTGATGTGCCGGTCTCCTTTCCAGGGA
>NC_083646.1:1834490-1889490 GCF_963576545.1 Limanda limanda | reverse complement strand
TCTACTTTAAAAACTTAACAATCATGTGTAGGATTTCCGGGGCCTTGATGGAGGTTTGAACTCTTATGATGCATCAATGTGAAAGTTTAATTTTTCTACAAACTTCTTTATACAAGTAGTTCAGGACAGCGGCTTCCAAACCTGAGGGAAGAGGAACAACTACACACTCGTTTGTTTATTTGTGGATCTTTGCTCTTAGTGAAGTTATTTCTTTCGGCATGGGGCGGATATTTCAAAGAAAAAGTAGATTATCATCTGTTTTCTATAGAATCTTTGTGTAGCAGTGACCATGAAGTAAGTGAATTCTTCTGTGAAACGTAGTTGAGTTCAATCACGAGACAAAAAAGCCTCAAAATAAGTTAAAAATAATTGTTCTGATCAGATTCTGATGAATCACTTATTTCTCTCCCTGTACAACACGTCATGTTTATCAGTCTGATTCGTTACAATCAGCACATTTCAGCTGCAGTGACCTGATGTGCTCAAACACACAATAGTCGGTTTATGTGACAGAGGTCGTGACCTTTGCAAACACAACAAACTCCATTGACACGTTCACAATAAATCTCCCAGGAGGCTCGGCTGCTCATGATGTCACTTGTTGATAACGATGCAGATTTAGCTTCTGCAGAAATCCCCTGTTTTCAGTTGTTTTTAACTCGCTGCTTGTTGAAAACTCGTCTTTGATTCAGACACAGAAGAATCTCTCCGTTAGAAGTTGTGAAGTATACTTCTGGTCGGCCGAGAGGTTGATCGAAGTGGTTGTTGAAGTTTGATGATGAAGGAAAGGAACACGGACCCAGTTCTTCTTCACAGGTCAGGACCAGCTCTAGAACTCAAACGGTGAAGTCTGACTTATAAAATGAAGTTTATAGAGAGTTTGGTTGCACCCATGACTTCAGGTAAATGCCGTCCCCCCATTCTGACTAAAGAGGGACATGTTTTTGTGTCCAGGCATGAAGACACATTGGTCAAGAACATTCCTTCTACAGCCATCCATTAGCTGGTCAGAGGTAGGGTTGCAAAATTCCGGGAATATTCCAAGTTGGAAACTTTCCATGGGAATTAACGGGAATTAACGGGAATAAACTGGAAATGTTGTGGGTAATTTATACTAACTGTATTTACCTTGTCATATACAGACATAAATATAAACATTTTGTTGTGTCATAGGCTGATTTGAGCCCTGAGGAAACTTTGGGCACTTGACTATATGCTTCTGCATCGTTGTGTCATTCTTAACATAGGTCTTTGCACAGTATTTGCAAATGTACACAGCCTTTCCTTCTACATTGGATGGGGTGAAATGTCAATTGATGGATAAATGAATGGAAATAGTCTAGATGAACAGATGAACAATCCTCAATCAGCATGCTAATATATTTTCCCAGTAATATCATGGAAACTTACCTGACTAGTCCTGCACTCTACAGCAGGCCTCAATAGCCCTGCTGTAGAGTGAAGCATGCTGGGAGTTATCTGTGCATGTGATGGAAGAATGCACAGTGGAGGGTTGAAACTCAACGTTCCATACATCTTTAAAATAGAGTTTTGAATGAATATTCCCGTGGACAGTTTCTGGAAAGTTTCTGGAAATTTACCGGAAACTTTCCGCCCCTTTGCAACCCTAATCAGAGGTCATTCCCAAAGTCAAGGATCATTTCAAAAAAGGTAGAGAACTTCTAAAGTAAACACTTGGAGGACTCCCTGAGAATGTCCGAGAGTCCAGAAGGCCGGAATCATAACCGTACGCCTGTCATTATGTTTTGAACACACACCAACATGATCGACTCTAACAAATACACGACAGTTGAAAGTGAGAATCTCGTCACGGCGTCCCGGTCTCACCCGTGTGCAGCTGTGACTCCGGCGCCGGAGCTCGGCAGCTTCACACGGCGGCTTTGAGAGTCGCCGATTTGTTTGTTGCTGCGTAAAAGCGCACAAGGTCGGAGTTGCAGTTATGATAATTGCTTAATTGTTCTATTTATACACTGAATATGAACGACCTTGCGTCGCTGCCACGGCATCGAGCGGCGTCCGCGCCCCTTTCCCTCTGCGTCTCTCAAAGCAGGAGGGAGGACACATGGAAGGAGGATACAAAAAACAACAAGACGTTTAGTTCAGTCTCTCTCTCTCTCCCCCCCCCCCCACACACACACACATGTGCACATTTCCGATCCCGAGCCTCGGTATCGGGGGTCTGTCTGTGTCACCGGCCCCGGCTGTTCTCGTTCCCGTCACAATGAAATTACACCGAAGCGAACATGGTCTCGTGGAGGCAGATCCAAGGCCCATTTGTTTGAGATTGCTTTTAGTGTAATTCAATAAAGGCTTTTTTACTCATTTATTTCCATGGTGAAAAAAAACCTGCTGAGGAAAACCAGGGCTGTATTTCCCTCATTAGCAGTAATAATAACCATAATAACAATAATGGCATTAAAAAGCAATCATTTGAAAGATGCTGCCGTCAATGTCAGACTCAAACAGGAGATGCAGACGAGAGCCGGACATTATTTTTTGCTACTTACGAGAGAGACGATTCTGCAAAAGGCTTTATTATCATGCAGATGAATTACACGTGTACTCCCAGCACATAAAAGCAGAATCAAAAACAATTTTTTTATGATCGTTTCAACGAGGAGTTTTGTCTCGTTGGGTTTTCAATTAGACTTTAAGTTTTGTCCAGATCAGATGTGTGTGTGTGTGTGTGTGTGTGTGTGTGTGTGTGTGTGTGTGTGTGTGTGTGTGTGTTCACATCTTCGTCCTGTCAAATTAACCATCCAGTCTTCTTTCTCTATATCTGTGTAAACTGAAGCTGATACATCACTGAGCTCTTTCACAGTTTTTTATAATACACACATTTGGCTTTTTGCAAACAAAATAGAGCGTCACTACTTTTGATGCTCTATTAAATTATATCCTGATATATTGTGATTTACAGGACCTTTTTCTTTGTGTGTTACCATGATTACACAAAAACTACAAAACCAATTTTGCCTGGTCCTGGGAATAACCCAAAATTCAGATTTTAATCCCACTTTCTTAACCTCTTCAATGTTTTGTGACAAATATATCTCAGAATTTATCAGACTACTGTTTAATTCACTTTTATGAACTTTACTTTAAAAACTAAACAATCATGTGTAGGATTGTCGGGGCCTTGATGGAGGTTTGAACTCTAATGATGCATCAATGTGAAAGTAAAATGTTACTACAAACTTCTTTACACAGATAGTTCAGGACAGCTGCTTCCAAACCTGAGGGAAGAGGAGCAACTACACACTCGTTTGTAGTTTTTTTATGATCGTTTCAACGAGGAGTTTTGTCTCGTTGGGTTTTCAATTAGACTTTTAAGTTTTGTCCGGATCGGAGGAATAAACTGGAATAAAGCGGCGTCTGAGTGCAGCGATGAAGAGGAGGGGAGAGGCAGCGAGTGGAAGGAGGATGAAGAAGAAGCAGGATCCCAGAAACTCCACCGACGGATCCATTTTCCACCACTGGAGGCCAACTGGCTATCAAGATGGCGCCGCCTGTCGCCGCGGCTTTACCGGCGAAACGCTGGGTTCTTCTGGCTGATCTGCGGAGAAGCACATCTCCCACAATGCCCTGCAAAAATAAATATTTGAATATTCTCCGGCACTCCTAAACCAGCTTAAATTGGATCATTTTATTTCGCCGCTTGCCCTTGCCAAAATGCCAAAAGAGTGTGGGTCTTGGCGAGCCTTTCGCGCCCAGGCACGCCGCCCCCCCCCTGGCCCTGCCCACCCTCTGCACTATCAGCTGACACAGAGTCTGCCCCCGGGCCGCCTCCTTTCTCCTCGGCCACACTCCCGCTGTGTGGAGCTGGCACGGCGAGCCCACACAGGCGCCGGTCTGAACCGGCCATGAGGCCAGAGCGCCGCCGCGTCACCGGCATCAGGTGACGAGGCGGCGCCGAGGTGAGGAGGAGGAGGAGGAGGAGGAGGAGGAAGAGTTTCTGCTTCCTGTAGAGGAGCGAGAGGTTTCTGAGACGTGAGGAGAAACGAGTCTGAAGCAGAAATGTCGTAGTTTCTTAAAAACACTTGAAAAAACACAAGTTGTAAAATTAAAAATTCACAAAAATAAGTTTCTGTACGTTGAACGAAGAGAGTAAAAGAAAAAACACTCAATTAAATAGAAGAAAATTGCCTATAAAGAATAACAAATATATTTTTTTTATCAAAACCGATAAAACGCCACCTGACAAAAACTAATGTGATGGGAATTTTGTATTTAGACATGTTCAAATGTAACAGATTACATTTATATAGAAAGAAGTTTACTGAAAGATGTATTTCTGTGTTTAAGACTCATAGTCAGAGTTTAGGTCAAGTTAACACTATGCATAATACTCTTGAAGGGCCTTATAGACGTGGCCTTCTCAGTCTAGTGTGAACAAAAGGTTTCTCAACAGGGGCCAATTAAGTCTTCTGCAGCAGGGAGCTTCAAAGGCTAATAGGTGTGACCTGCAGAGACAGGAGATCTCTGAGAAACTCACAGGGTCTGGAACAAGATGCGTTTAGCATCTTGTTCAAACTTCAAAGAGACCGCCAGAGACCAATGTCTGGTCTCTCTGTCACGACATGGAGAGAAGCTGATTGGACAAATGTATTTTACTGTGGAGAGGAGGGATCTGATTGTATAAATGGAGTGTACTTTTGAGAGCTCATTGCCATTGCCCTCATATCTGTCACCGTGATGTTTGAGCTCTGTGCCATTGAGGTCAAGTCTGTTGTCGTGACTTGACCTTTGTAAACCGTCCGCAGACGGTTTGAATTAAACATCCAGAATTGATAATTGCTTGTTGTGTCATGATATGTAATAATTTTCCATTACATTTGGCTGTTGTTGGCAGTGACATCCACGTGAGCGACTCTGGCTCTCGGTGCTGAGGGTAGGTAATTGCGCCGGGGCAGTACGTTTGGAACTAAACCTTTATTATTTCAGTGGGCCTGATGTTCTGAGAATCCGGAGTGCTCACTGAGGTGGGCTAAAGAACCGACTGGGACAGGCAAGCAGTTTCATTCTGGTAAAGTATAATTCTTGTTTTTAGATCTTTTAAGGAAAAAGGTCCAAAGAAATTCACTCATTCAGGGAAGTGAGTTACAGACGTGTATATACTGAGGAGGTCTTAGAGACCGGTATAGGATTCACAATAAGCTTAATAGGTTAAGATTCTTTTCAAAAAAAAGATCAAAATGTTAAACAGGGTTTAGCGAAAGAGTTTAATGCTAAATTACTTTAATATTGGGCGCTGCGGCATGCTCATAGTTATTGTAAACAAGCAGAAGAGTAGAATATAAATATATAATAGTATTATTATTTTGAAATGGAGGAAAAGCTGTGACAGAGAGACCTAGGCCAGGTCTGTATCGTCTCAGCATAGCTATCTGTTGAAAAATCTGATAAATTCCCATACATTTTATACCTGCATGTGTCTTGTTTAAGAGAAATGTGAAATTAAGTTTTCTCTAAGGCGATTTGATTCATGCAGAGTTTTAGAATTGTATTAGAGGAATTAAAATTAAAACTTAGTAATTACAAGAGGTGATTACAGTGGCAATATTATAACTGAAGGGGTTTTTCTCATTGTCTCTTAAAAAGTGTTTTGAAGGTGAAAGGTTACTATCAACGTTACACAAATGTTGATGATTTGATACAAGTAACATGCATGATTTGATGAGACTAATCTGAGAATTACAGCTGAAAAAGAAAAAGTGAGGAGTGAGTGAGAGAGGATTTCTTGGAATTCTCAACACTGGAATAAGGTGAGTATAATTTCAATCATATTTGGGATATATGTGTAAGTTTTAAAGGCTTATATCAAAAGAAAAAGAAAAAGATTCAGATCAATCTTAAAACGAATTTGAAAATAGACGGTTTTAAGAATTAGGAAATAATTGGCTTTAGGAAAAAAAATCTCAGAAACATTAGGGTCTTTTCCATATCAGTAGAACTTAAATTCCCAAAAGATTCGTATTCTACTGAATAAATCAGAGTTTAAATTGATAAACAACCATTACAGAGATGAATTTACCACAGATTTCTTCTCCTACAGTTCAAGATATGGTTCTGAAGTATGGTCATTATAGTGTTACACAGTTTGGCTTGTGGGTAAAAAACTATGATTTTCCAAACACAGGGAACATAACTTTAAATCAGTTGAAGCAGCTTAAGATCAAATTGCTCATTGAACAAGAACGAAGCAAAGAAGCAACAAGAGGGAGAGATGTGGAGCTATTTGTGCCAGACTGGAGAGCATTTGAGTGTTGGTTGACTGAAGTCAACATAAGAGACAGTATACAGAAGGAAGTAACCGAAATAATCTCCAGGTATCAGTCTCTCCAAATAGGTTCTGATCTGGATACATTTCCACTGAGAGGGAGATCGTTGCAGACAGAGCAGGCGTCGGCCTCAAACGTCCCAATCGACACTTCCAGAATTCAGCTTTGTTGTGGAGGTGAAGGTGAGCAGGCTTTCAGTTTCCACCATTTTGCATGTGGAAGATGTGCTAATTTTACAGGGACGCTGAAAGCTGCCCAGCCAAATGCTTGGAAAAGCCAAGCCCGCGGACGTGGGAGAGAGAGAGGACGTGGGAGAGATGACACTTGTTTCATATGCGCTGAAGCAGGACACTGGGCAAGAAATTGCCCTGAGAATCCACACAACAGTGTTACTGACCAGCAGTTGAGCTGGGAACAGTAGAAAATGCCATCAAGAGCAGACCATGATGGAGAGAGAGAAGTTCAACAAAACTTCATATAAGTAAGAACACAGCTGCAGACACCATGTGAATTAATGTTACACATAAAGCATATGGTTAACATTATTATAGTTAAATTAGAAATCAATAAAACTAATTGCTAAAAACACACAAATTAAATCTATTTTTAGGTTCAGGAACTAAAAGCACCAGTAAACATGTGTGAATAGTGTGATATTACTCTTAGAATGAATGTTATATAGCTCATAATGATAGAAAAACATATGCAAAGGTTGTAGATAGATCCATTTTTATCATTGGGGTTTAATAATGTGGTTAGAGGCTAAATGCAAGACAAACATTTATCTCTGTTGTCACTTTACTGCTGGGTAAAATTTAGGGGGAAGATAGAATAGTATGCTAAATTTTAAAACAGCAGGGCAGTAGTGGAAGACAGAGTTGAATAACATCTGCATTTATTTAAACGAGAAAGGGGGATCTGACACAAGCGTATCAATGGATGATCCGAGACAAATTTCTCACCTCTAAATTAACATCCTCTTGCAAAGAGCAAGGGGAGAGATCAAATTAGAGCACAAATGGTATTTACTTAGATTTATCTAAACACTTGGTAAGACAAATTTAGTTTTAAAGGTTATATAGTAAGTAAATTAAGGATAAAATAAGTTTGGTTGCATTTAGAATAGTAAATACGGTGTTGTCTCAGTAGTTTTTGATAGATACATTGGCTATAAGAAAAGAAAATACATTTAATCAAATTAAAAGATTTTAAAAGGAAGGTTTAAAGTTAATCGCAAACGATTTTCTTTCATGCTAAATCACATTGGGGTTTCTGAACACATTTCTGCATGAAAATGTATTTCTTTGATGTAATTGATTGACATTTTTAGTTTTGTTGTAAACATTATTGATTTTTCTGAGTTGATAACAGGTACTATCATGTTTGTGAAACGGACACATATATGATTTTGGTCTGATCAGAAGAGCAGACGCAATAGAAAAGAATATCTGAAATCTTCTTGTGGAATATGAGTAATCTTTTGTTTAAACAGAAAAACTTTTTCCTTTAGGGGAAAAGCAACAGATGCAAAGTTTCAAGCAAGTCTCAGAGCAATGGCAGCTTCTGAGAGAACAGAATAATGTGATATGTGTGATACTTTGAAATAAGACTTTACTAGTGTCATATGCTGTAACAATGATATTTGCTGGAGAAAATAACGTTCACTTTTCAACAGCTAGGAGGTTCAGCTATGATACAGTATTGTTTTGGATGATAGACATTACTATTTACAAATAGAAAGTTTTTAACTAGGAAATTCTTAACTTTATCAGTAGAGCAGATTTAAATGGTTAACAGCTGATTACTGTGAAACTGAAGTGTTTGATGACAGGTTTTCAGCATCACAGTGTGATAACGAATGACAGAGGGGTTTTACGACTCTGTTTGAAACAAAGGAAAACCGTCCCCATCATTACATGCATGAACCAAAGAGATGCAAATATGCTAGTGGCGAGAGTGTCAAGATTTACACTGATAGCTTGTTTGCATGGGGGTTCTGCATGTGATTTGGGCTGAAGAAGAAATTCATGAGATTGACTTCACACCATTGTCTTACCTTGACTGTGTTACTGGTTGCAAACAGTATGCAGTCTTTAGAGGACATGGAAGGCATTTGAATGATTCTTAACACTGACATTTAATGTGGGTTACAGGAGCGGTTAGCAAGACTACATCAAACTAAATTTTTTTAGAATGCAGATTTGGGTTTATTAGTTTAGGAATTAAGTAGTCTTGATAGACTGTGTTTTGTTTGGTGGTCGATGGACTTTTGATGTGGGATATGGATGATTTTGTTCAAACTGTGTATGTTTTCTCATTAGGTTGGATTGACACATGACTGGAGTCAGTGTGTCAAGAGAGAGGAGTAACATATGCTGGATATAGATGAATTGGGTTATTGGGTGTACACAAGAAACACTCTAAATAATATTCAATAAAACTTTTTTAACAGAGTTATGTAATTTGAGTTACAAATAAAATAAGGACATCCAGATTCTACAAGATTGACATCCACCTCAAAACAAACGGTTTAATCATTTATAGAGAGGTTTAATAAAGATTAAGTTAAATAAAGTAGGTTAGGGAAATAAATAAATACTGTTTTGTTTTATGACATGATTTCTATGCAAGCAGAAGTTTTTCCCAAACATCTAAACAGGATTCTCCAGCGGTGAAACAGATACTGTTCGGAGAACTCATTCCATGATGGAAGATTTCAAAAGGATGTCCGCTGACAAGGGTAACATATTCATAAGTATAGCATTATGGATACTGGTGAGTATGAGTATCAACACAAGGCAACATCATGCCACATCCCGCCAGGGATGGGACAGTGGAGAGAGAAGGAAGTAAAAAACAAACATAACAAACACATTGAAAAACACATTGAAAAACAAACTGGTATATATTGTTTTAAACTGTTTCCTGTACTCTTTAAAATCCACAGGCAGACGAGGAGATTCTATCTAAATCCATGGAGAGAGGACTGCGTGACCTGAAACCAGGAGACTGGATTGTGCTTAAGGACGTGCGGATGGAATAAGAAGACGACGTCGATGGAACGAGTGCAAGCCAAATGCCTCTCAACACAGATGACAGGAAGGTCGCAGAGGTCAACCTGGAGATGAGGGCCAACGCAGGAGGATTTCCAGAGCCAGGGGTGGATCTACAGGACGGGAAGTGCTTTGTGCCAGTGTGTGAGCTTCAGTCTTCATTTTTAGGTGTTGCGAGAAGATTCAACACATTTGAAGAGCTACACGCTGAACACAACCGCACCAACAGGAGATCAGCAACACATGATTATACGACTGAGAAGCATTCAAGGGAAAAGAGATGGTTTCCCTGCTCACGAATGCTTGGCAGGAACAACATCAAATTTCTGATCATCAAAGTCAGAGCATACAAGATGTCTCTGAAACAAGATGTTCTTCAACAAGGAGGTGTTCGACACACGATCAGGACGAAGTGTGGCACCAATACAGTGAACATTTTGATAATATGATGATCATCATGTTAATAATTATAAAATACGTTATTGAAGTTTGTAGAAACTGATCATTTTCAATTGTGTAACTCTGTTGTATTGTTTTTGCACTAAGACTAGTGTTACTTCTTTAATTCACATATCCTGGAAAATTCCCAATCTAAATGATGAGATGTTATAAAGATGTTGATCCCAGATTGATAAAAAGGGAGGAATTGTGATGGGAATTTTGTATTTAGACATGTTCAAATGTAACAGATTACATTTATATAGAAAGAAGTTTACTGAAAGATGTATTTCTGTGTTTAAGACTCATAGTCAGAGTTTAGGTCAAGTTAACACTATGCATAATACTCTTGAAGGGCCTTATAGACGTGGCCTTCTCAGTCTAGTGTGAACAAAAGGTTTCTCAACAGGGGCCAATTAAGTCTTCTGCAGCAGGGAGCTTCAAAGGCTAATAGGTGTGACCTGCAGAGACAGGAGATCTCTGAGAAACTCACAGGGTCTGGAACAAGATGCGTTTAGCATCTTGTTCAAACTTCAAAGAGACCGCCAGAGACCAATGTCTGGTCTCTCTGTCACGACATGGAGAGAAGCTGATTGGACAAATGTATTTTACTGTGGAGAGGAGGGATCTGATTGTATAAATGGAGTGTACTTTTGAGAGCTCATTGCCATTGCCCTCATATCTGTCACCGTGATGTTTGAGCTCTGTGCCATTGAGGTCAAGTCTGTTGTCGTGACTTGACCTTTGTAAACCGTCCGCAGACGGTTTGAATTAAACATCCAGAATTGATAATTGCTTGTTGTGTCATGATATGTAATAATTTTCCATTACACTAATTATAAAGGATCCAAGTTGAATTAGTTAAATAAAGGTCAGTTTGATAGCATCAGCAAACTCTCTCTTTATCTTTCCTTCATGAATCGTATTAGTTATATCATTTCCAATTCACTTCATATTCCAGCTCTGGTTATTCACAGGACTCCAGTCGTGACCCCCCCGATGAACCACTGCTCTCAAACATCTGCACCAAATACAAGAGGATCAGTAGTAAGAGAGTAAAAGAAAAAACACTCAATTAAATAGAAGAAAATTGCCTATACAGAATAAAAAATACATTTTATCAACACCAATAAAGCGCCACCTGACAATTTGTTTTTATAAAGGATCCAAGTTGAAATACACCTGTCTATCGATTTTTGTGAAGATCGGTCAATGTGAATACATTCCAGGGGTCTCGGGGGGGCACAGTTGAGCCATTGTGCGACGCCCATTGAAAATTCCTTCAGAATATGTAAATTTTCACCACTTTCTAACTTTCTGCAAATTTTGGTAAGAATTTGAGCATGTTAAAGCCGTCAAAAAGCCAATTCATTTGCCTGAATAATAATAATAATAATAATAATAATAATAATAATAATAATAATAATAATAATAATAATAATAATCCTTACAATTTCAATAGGGCCTCACCTGTCAGGTCAGTGCTCGGGCCCTAATTAGTTAAATAAAGGTCAGTTTGATAGCATCAGCAAACTCTCTCTTTATCTTCCCTTCATGAATCATATTAGTTATATCATATCCACTTTCACTTCATATTCCAGCTCTGGTGATTCACAGGGCTCCAGTCGTGACCCCCCCGATTAACCACTGCTGTTAAACATCTGCACCAACTGCAAGAGGATCAGTAGTTGATGATTTTTATATAGATAGTTTATGTCTAAATAAATGCTACCTTGTATAAATATCAGAAAAAGTGAGTAAATAAGAAGTAAATAGTGAGTAAAGATATATTGTTTTTTTATTATTACTATTGTTTTTCTTATGTGTGGTGTATTTATTGTGTTTTTATGTTTCTATGTTCATTGTCTGCATCAATAACCAGAGCAAATTCCAGGAAGGTGTAAAACTACTTGGCAATAAATACTTTCTGATTCTGATTCTGATTCTGAAGAGAGAGATTCTTTTTCCTGAATGAATCCTGATTATTCCATAAAACTAAAACTTCTTTGTCTCACTCACTCAATCCACCGACCCCTCGGCCTTGTCTTCCACATCAAGCTCTTTCCCCCCCGAGCGCCGGGTGAAAGCGTGAATCTTGAATCTGGAGCTGACGTAGTTTCACCGAAGCTCTCGTCTCAGTCGCTTCATTTCAGTCGTGGATCATGTCTCTGCTCACACAGCGATGAAGAGAGAGACGAGTGAAACAACTGGCGCCTGAGTTTCTGCTTCAACACACTGCTTTGTGTGTGTGTGTGTGTGTGTGTGTGTGTGTGTGTGTGTGTGTGTGTGTGTGTGTGTGTGTGTGTTCCCGTTATCCTAAAGTTTGCCCACAACTTCTGGGAAATGTTTGGCCAGCACCTGCATGATTAATATTTAATGTAGCTGTTTTGGAAGTGAGTATTTACTTGGCCTTTAATTACTCGGGTCAGTTCCAACTTATATTTATTTCTTGTCTTTTTTTTTCTTCCAGATATTCATGTTTTTTTTTGTGCTCAACTCATCAAACTGCTTTCATCAGTTGTTTATAATTGCCTCATTAGAGTTCCACTAATTATAGTGATCAAGGAGTCGTCCATACATATCAGACAAAGAAAAAAAAAACGTTTCCCTCCACTTGGGTTATTAGATTCCTTTCTGACGAAATCAATCCGTGCGCTGGGAGGCTCGTGCACGAGGCTAGTGCACGTGCACGAGGCGTGTTCCTGCAGACGCCACGTGCACGAGCCTGTGCACGAGGCGGCGTGTTGAACATCTCTAACCTTGTGAGCCATCTGGCTGCATCAGGCTCAAATTTCATCCTTTTTCTTTTTCCCTGCGAAGCGATTCTCTCTCCGTGAGAAGTGAGGAAGTGCTCCTGGGATCCAGATGGCTGCTGAGGTGACGGCTCTGTTCCGCCTTGGACCCGTGACGCCAGCTTGTCTCCAGAACCTCAAGGTGCTGGTGGAGCCGGTGGAGCGGCCGTGAAGCTCGGCCAAACGGGTTTCAAGTCTCGGATTCATGGTTTCCCCTTTAGTAGATGCTAAATTAAAATGATGAAGATGTTCCTTTTTCCAGTTTTTAAAAATCAGGGGCTATTCACTGTCATTGGAGGAAATGTAGCAGAATCACCCAGGATCTGAAACAAAATGTCTTTTGCAATTTTATCACTTTTATCACTTTAGTACGTCTACACTTTACATAAAAGCTATGCTGCTATACGTACTGTACTTGAATCTGTTTACTTAGAATTAGGAAATGTCTTGTTGTCTTATCCGTTGTGCCCCCTGCACTTTATGTTTCACCGTGGGAGAGAGGGAAACGATATATCGATTTCTTTGTAAGTCTGTACATGTAAAGAAATTGACAAATAAAGCTACTATACTATATACTATACTATAAGTTTTTGTAATTGTTGTTGTGTAGCTGCAGTAACATCGAAGTGTGAACTCAGAAAGTGAAGCAAGTGTGTGTCGTTCATGCTTAAACACATATGTGTTAATTAAAGTTAAGTTCAGTCAGTTAATGAGGCTGAAGTGTTTTGATTTACGTTAAAGTTGATTTAATGATTCTGAATCTTATGGATGTCTGATTATTATTGATATATTATTGTAATTTAAATTCTGTAGAACCAGAACTTTATATCTAACAAAAACTTCCACAACATGTTCGACTTTTCTGCCAATTTTGCAACCATAGTTTTTCGAATAATTCTGGTGCAATAATTGCAATTATTTTCTGATTAATAACATAAACCAGATACATTTTGTTGACCCTTCTATTAAAAACATGACATTTTTGCTGTTTTCAGATATTCAGAATCATAATAATCCAGAATTTACTGATTATATCGGGACTCAACAGTAGAAAAGTTGATCCACTGATTCCTCAGATATTAACTGGTTTAATAAATACAGAAAAAGATGTTGATGATGATTCCACACGACAACAATCTGCTGTGGAACACACACCTCTCACTGTACAGGAGACGTGTGCTGCTTGAGCCATATTTTACAGTGGCTGATATGAACGCTGGGTAATTCTGCTGTCATAAACCAGGGGGGTGGGTGGGTGGTGGGGGGTAGTGGGAGGTAATGAATATTACACCGGCTGCTCCGTCCACCCCCCTCCTCTTCCTTTATGTCTAACTCTCTCCCCTCCTCCTGCAGCTGGGGCGTCCTCGGGGCGAGTGGCTAACCAGATCAGGTGCTAAACTCACTAATTGAATAATTTCACTGGGCTCCACAATGGGTCCTTTGAACAGCGCCTGCTCTTTGTGTGAGTCCTCCAGTGACTGAAAGTGGTACCGGCTTTCTCACTGAGAGAGTCACACTGCTGCTGCTGCTGCGATGATGTGTCGGCTTTGTGTTGTTCTGTTGTGTTGCGCTGCTGTTTGACACCGATCTTCACCCCACCCCCCGTCAGGACTGCTGGAAATCAATGAGGCTGATTTCACTCCACAACCTGGTACAGCAGATTTATCACTATAAAGTTACACTATATTTCTCCAAACTCATATTCAATCAGTATGAAACGACAACAACGATATAGAATAGACATGTCTCTATCCAGAGGCCTCGATGGCGGTCTTGTCTTCTCATTGCATCACCAGCTTGTCCCGCCCTCTTACAGCCGTCGCCTAGCAACAGAGCTACGGACGAGAAAGTTCTTCGGTTTATTAAAAACGTTGAAAAGATGTTTAAAAAATAAACCTGTGTACCGTTCATTGCTCGGTGTAGTAGTTTAAAAAGTATTCTCAAAAAATAAATTCACCTTGCTTGGGGCTTGAGTTGGATTTAAACTTCCTGCTGTTGTTACCGCTTTAGAAAACTGAAGAGCAATGAATTATGGGATATATTGTGTGTCGGGCAGGGAAGAATCCATCCTGCAGAACCTCCGTTGCTCAGAAAGTGAAAATACACATTTGTCGGACACATCTAGTCGCACAACTGTTACATAATCGGTCTTTGAAAGCAGCCTCTGAGAGATGCAGCTTTTCAGATGCACAGGAGACACAAACAGGGAAGTTGCCACATATGCCATAAAAAGTTTGTAACTAAGAACAAACACGGAAGTATTACAATGTGTTTTTATTTGATTCCAAAACTAAAATACTCTGGAAACCTCTCCGGCCTTGAGGCTTTTGTCCCAGTTATTCTAACCTACAGTATCTGGAAGTGTTTCTATCAGACTGTTCCACCACAGCTGTTTCCAGATGTAGGAAGTTTGTCTTTATTCTTGTGCACAGGACAGCACGGTGGTACAGCGGTTGGCGGTGTCGCCTCACAGCGAGAAGGGTCCTGTTTGATTTCCAACTTTGCTCCAGCGTTAATGTTGTGTGTTTAGATAGTTAGATGGATAGATGGATAGATAGATAGATAGATAGATAGATAGATAGATAGATAGATAGATAGATAGATAGATAGATAGATAGATAGATAGATAGATAGATAGATAGATAGATAGATAGATAGATAGATAGATAGATAGATAGATAGATAGATAGATAGATAGATAGATAGATAGATAGATAGATAGATAGATAGATAGATAGATAGATAGATAGATAGATAGATAGATAGATAGATAGATGGATGGATGGATGGATGGATGGATGGATGGATGGATGGATGGATGGATGGATGGATAGATAGATAGATAGATGGATAGATAGATAGATAGATGGATAGATGGATGGATAGATAGATGGATAGATGGATAGATAGATAGATAGATAGATAGATAGATAGATAGATAGATAGATAGATAGATAGATAGATAGATAGATAGATAGATAGATAGATAGATAGATAGATAGATAGATAGATAGATAGATAGATAGATAGATAGATAGATAGATAGATAGATAGATAGATAGATAGATAGATAGATAGATAGATAGATAGATAGATAGAAAGATAGATTACTTTATTCATCCCGAAGGGAAATTAAGTCGTCATAGCAGCCGGTATATTTGAATACAATAAAATACAATAGAATAAAATAAAAAATATTGAGGTAGAAAGAATAAAAACAGAAACACAAGATAAATAGGTAGATAAGGTGCAGTGGCAAGATGATGGTAATAGTACTGATGATATGATGGTAATGTTATTGTTAGACAGTATATAAAAATAGTACAGTATATATAGTATATAATATAACATAATATATATTTATATATGATATGATAGATTTCTTATGTGTCTGTGAAGAGGAACTGCTTCTGACTCCTGGTCCAGAGGAGGAAAGTATCTCAGGTCTGATGAGATGATCTTACGTGAGGAAATATCCTCTCTAACAGTTCAGGTCTCCAAATAAATTATATATATATATTTATATTAAGAAATTTACACCTTGATTTTGTTAAATGTGAGATCAAACATTAGAAGACACCACTAACCTTCCAACAAATATTGAACCTGCTGTGTTCTGACAAAAGAAAAGTTTGGATGAGTTTGGTTCTGCAGCTTCTTTATGATCTCGACATCGAGGCCGTGATGATCTTGTGATGGATTGAAAATATAATCGTGTAATCTTAAGTTATCGTACAAAAGTTTGTTTCATTGTTCGAGGCTGTAAAACAACTTTTCATTCTTTGTGGTCTTTGCCCAGAGATGAGACACTTTTGGAGTTTTTTCTCGTTGTGACGTGAGACATTTTGTTCAGGTTGGTTAAAATCTCCTTATCCCCAACTTCTCACAAATCCCCAGAAATGGACTCGGGAGTGAGTTTTCTCTTCGGCACGAGTCCGACTTCCCTCTCTCTCTCTCTCTCTCTCTCTCTCTCTGTGTTATCGCCTCTGTCTCGTCCTCCAGCTCCTCTCTCTCTCCTTCATCCAAAGCTCTAACTTTTCCTTCACGTTGAAGTTCTCTCGGTGGCTCGCCAGCAGCCTCGTGGTCGTGGATCTCCTCTCGCTCTCCATCTCTCTGAAACCTCCCTGGCTCCCTGTGGCCAGAAGTCTTCATCCCCGATTCCTCCAGCTTAGGTTTTCCGACGTCTGGAGTTTTATTTATTTTACTTGTGACCGTTTCCTCCTGCTTTACATTGACCTCTCTGATCCTCTCCGGGAGCGGCTGCCAGGTGGCGAACCGACGAGCCGCTCGAGCCTGAAACCTCGGCGTTGCCATCCCCACTCCGGCCCGAGCCAGTCTCTCTCTCTATGTGACTTATGGAGTTTGGGCGCCCCCCCCCACCGCTGCCAGCCGCACTCAGAGTGCAGACTTGTGATAAAACAAAAGCACATTCGAGCTTTAGCTTCTCATTTCACACTATGTGCTTTGGCTGGAGGCGGCGCTTTCCTGGAGCCTCTGGCCTGAAGTCCACACGACGGCTCCAGTTGGCTTTCCTTAAAAAAAGAGAGGAGGGGATGGAGGGGATGGGAGTGGGGGGGGGGGAAAGACGCCACATGTGGAGGATTAGGCTCCATCTTTCATCCTCCACGCTCTCTGCTCGCCCTCCACTACCAGAGCCACGGACACACAACCACACACACACACACACACACTCACACACACACACTCTACCTCCAACACAAACTCACCTTGATTGAATATTTATTTATTTTGATTGAATATTTATTTAAGCCTCGGAAAACACATTGAGGGGTAAGACCCTCATTTATACTAGGGTACAATAAAGAGTTGATACATTGAATAAATAAGAATGAAATAAATATGCATATATTTATATATATACACAGTAATACAAGGTATAAAAAAATTTGTCAGTATAAAATACTATGGCCAAGTCAACTAGCAGTTACAATCAATGCAGGAGAAGTCAGCTGTACATGAGACAAGACTCGAGAACTCCCCCAAAGAGAGAGAGAGAGAGAGAGAGAGAGAGAGAGAGAGAGAGAGAGAGAGAGAGAGAGAGAGAGAGAGAGAGAGAGAGAGAGAGAGAGAGAGAGAGAGATTGATTGATTGATTGAATATTTCTTTAAGCCTCGGAAAACACATGGAGGGATAAGACCCTCATTTACAATGGTGCCGAGGGTACAATGAAGAGTTGATACATTGAATAAATAAGAATGAAATAAATATGCATATATATATATAGTAATATATAGTATATAGTATATAGTAATATATAGTAATATATATAGTAATATATATATATCTAGTAATACAAGGTATAAAAAAATTCGCCTGGCCCCCTCAAATAAATGTTGTGCCCCCTCAAACTAAATCCCAATTTATAATAATAATAATATAATAAAGCACAATGCCCCCTCAAGATTTGTGGCTGCCCCCTCATACATGCCTGTCTAGACCCGGCCCTGCTTATAACACCTGACTCTCTCTCCATCGCCCCCCCCAGGCTCTTCTAACAATCCAAGATTCAAGATTCAATATTTTTTATTGTCAAATGAACAGAGATAACATGAAGGAGTCACTGTCAATGAAACGCTTGGGTCACACACTCTCTTTAAGCAATGCTCAGTAATTTCAACCCATAAAAATAAAAATAGAAATAGTATAAAATAGAATAAAAAAGAATAACATAGAATAACAATGAAATAGAATATCAAAAATTGAAAATAGAAAATATAATATATACATCTATATATATATCTTTACAGAAGAATGTTCAATCCCCCTGTTTCTGTCCGCTCTCCCTCTCGGAGCTCGGAGTTGGATTTAAACTTTTCCTTTCGGCGTGCGGGGGGGCGGGGGGGGGGGTGCAGCAGCGGAGGAGGAGGAAGCAGCTTCCCGACTTTGACAAAAGCCGTAAACATTTGTGATTTCTTTTAAATTCTCTCGCAGTAAACTTTGCGGGGGGGGGGTAAAGCTGAGCCACTGATACAGTTTTTTAAATCCGTAAATTGTCCTCATTGTTTCTGTGCATAATTCTATAAAAAAAAAGAAAACGCCGCCGCAGCAACAGCGTGCATATGGTTCTTCAATCGAGAACCGGCGCCACAGATTTATTCCGTATTACACTTATTTACAGGATCAATATTTACCCCAAAAATTCTTCTCGGGATCCGACACCTGCTGCATCTTTGTACAAAGCGGTAGAAGTTGGAGAAATTAAATCGGGCTCTGATCTCGCTTGATGATTTCATTAACCCCGCCCCCCATTCCCCCCCTCATCACCCCACCCCCACCCGAATATGAGTTTTGGAAACCTGATCGAGTTATACCACCACGGCACACACATACATTCTTCTCCCTCCACTTATACTTCTCTTTTCTGCTCTTCTCTCCTCAGCTGCAGCTCATTAAAACAAACACAGCTAATAATGAACATTTCACAGTCTCACACTTTACAGACTAATTTCCTTTATTATTTCTTAATGCTTAATGAAGAGTTTCATTTACACCATCGTCGCCCTAATGGAGAAAAAAACATGCGTTTCAATGCGCTGCGAGTTAATTCATTCCCTTGTAATGCAATAGTTTGTTTTAATTGCTTTTTAATGTAGTCACTTGATTCTTAATATCGCAGGAAAACAAACTTTGCGTCGCTTTCATTTCATTTTCCATTTTGAATTCGCCGACATTATTTGCACTTTTTAATTCCTCGGCGTGAGATTCTTTCCCGTTTTGCCGCGGCTTCTCCTCGCGGTTTACGGCTGGTTCCTAATGAGCGTCGCCGTGGCAACGCGCTGCCTTGGCGACGAGTTCTGAGTTATTACACTTTAATAAAAAAAGGATATTTGAACTCACAGCTTGCCGTCAGATCCAGGGAGGGACGTGTGCTGTGAGTGTTGGCGCCGGCGCCGGTGAACTGTGACACCTAAACCAACAAGTCGCAGAAGGACTTTGCCCCAAAAATTCATTTGTCAATATCTTGAGTCAACACGTGTTGATCTGCGAGCAGCTCCGAGCCGGCTGCTCCCGGCGGCGGCTAGACGTCTGGCCATTAACCGCATTAACTGGGCTTCTGTTGTGTAAATGCATCAAACGTTGCGTTGTTGTTGTTGTGTGTTTGTTCCCCCCCCCACCCCCTCTTCCTTCAGCCTGTCACGATGAAACCGCCGTCGTCCCGGTTGTGTGTGAGTGAATGAAACCCAACACGGCGTAAATGGCGTCCAAACGCAGCCGCTATAAGTGAGGTCTCAGCTGATTTAATTACACTAAGTGGTAGGAAGCCCACACACACGCTATCAAATATTAAAGTGGTAATTTGTGAGAGTCTTGTTGTTTTTATTTGTGCTTCTTCTTCTTCGCTGCTTTGCACTCAATGCTGCACTTTTTAAAAACTTTACCTGTCAGTCAGACCTTGTGGGCGGAGCCATGATGTCTTTACTTTTGGAGTTTCCTGTCTGTTCAGTCCGGTTTGTTCGGTTCTTCCTCTGCCGCCGTGCACCGACCAGCTGACCCCGGGGGTTCAGAACCCAGACTGGTGCAACCATAGATTTATATATAAACACTAGATGTCTCGTCTGCGTTGCCAGACAACGGAGACTAGCGTCCGCACATGGCGGCCATCTTGCTACAGGCATCTCGCTCACAAATAACATTGGTAGGGGTAAATAACCATAACTTGCTCAATTTTCAACAGATTTTTAAACGGTTTGGTTGTAGATATATGTAGATAGATGTAGATATGACACTGCATACTAATGAATAATTGTGTTATTTTCTAAAAAAAACGAATAATTTATGCAGTGTCATATCTACATCTCTGACGTTTATAACAAACCAGATCGTTTAAAAATCGGTTGAAAATTGAGCAAGTTATGGTTATTTACCACTACCAACACAATGTCATGGGTGAGCGAGATGCCCCGTAGCAAGATGGCCGCCATGTGGTGACGTCCGGCTCCGTCGAACGAGACATCTAGTCTTTATTATATATATCTATGGGTGCAACAGCTCTTTTCTCACAATGACACATGACTGAGCACCTGATTCTTGTTGCTACAGATGCTGCAGTGTGAAGGGAACTGGGTCAAACATGGGAACTATGATCCAAAGACATCTCCCAACGACCTTCAACCTGCGTCTCCACCTCAACAGTTTCAGGGGTCTTTGAAGCTGAAGCGGTCTGGGTTTGGGGGGGGTCTGAAGGAAAGTTTCCATTCTATCTCACATATGGATTCATTTTTCTTCTGTTATCGGGGCTTAAAAAGAATTTAGTCACGGAAAGTGAACAATGATCAATTTACAGGAAACACCAACGGCCTCAATCTTCACCAAACTTTAACCGTTCTGTCGTTTCCGTGGCGCATAATGGAGAAGGTAAGAATTTGAAAAATGTTAGTGTTGATCAATGATGATGAGTTTGTGTTTTATGATGATTGAACAAATGAAGGATGTGGTTGCAATGGAGGAACTACTACCATCAAGGTGAAGTGGCTGTGACTTAGTGGTATAGAGAAGGTCGGCGGTTCGATTCCCGGTCTTCCTCATTCCGCAGGTCGAAGATACTCGACCGGATCGAGACTAGAAAAACACTTAATGAACACTGACCATTTACTGCAGTAATACATGTAAAAGTAGAAATTTATTATGTCAGATTTTCTTACGGTTTCTATAGTTTTATGTCCTGCATGTTTTCAGGATTGTCTTTTTGTCAAAACTGAAATTATCAAGTAATCAGTTAATTGATCGACAGAAATCGAACCAGCAGCTTTTAAGAGTTTAAAGTTTCTGACCTTTGAAGATTTGCTGCTTTTTGATGTAAATTACATAATTTTAAAAGCTTATGATTAAGAATAACAGTTCCATTTTCTAATATTTCACAGAAAAAAACTGAGGAATTATCCAGTAGATACATTTTTTTTTTTTTTCAGGTGTTAAAGTTTTTCCCTCGACCCCTTTCTTCCGGCTCGGGGGGCGAAACGGGCGTCCCACGGCCTCACTTCCTGTGACGTCTCTGCACCTGCTTCCAGTTCCACAGACGTGAGAGAATCCGAACCTGCCGCAGAGAAGATCTTCCTTTTGAACGACAAGCAGCCACCGGCTCACCGTTCACATTTCAGACAATAAATCATTAGTAACAACCGTGGCACCCCCCCCCCACCCCCCCCCCCAACCCTCCCCAACCCACTACCCTCTTAATGCCAATCAGAGCGAGATGGGAAGATTCCCTCCAACTCTTGAGATCCAGCATGTGTTTTCTCCCAGAGGGGAAAAATTAATTCCTCCTCCTCCTCCTCCTCCTCCTCCTCCTCCCTCTTTCTACGCCAAGGTGCAGCGTGCTCCCTCTCTTCTCCTTTTCTCTTCTTCTCTTCCCATCTGAAAGAAACACCGGAGAATGAGAACCTCTCCTCAGGGGATCCAGCTTATATACTATTTCATCCGCATTTAAATCCTCTGATAAATGCGAGTGTGAATGCCTTAGCGGGGAACTTGCGCAAAATAAAGAGAGATTATTTCCCGGAGATACTAATATTAGTCTTTTGGCATCGGGTATAGAGTGAATACGACACCCGAGCGTGGGGAAGTCTATTGATGCTGATATTTAATCTAGTGTAAGCATTGCTCGTCGTGAAAGGAGCCGAATAAAGGGGAAGAGGAATATGGGTTGTTTTTTTATTTACATACCTGTGAGAATGAGGATCCATTCAAATAGATGACTTATCAGGCCGGAACAGAAACTCCCTCTCGTCCCCACAGGCGACGCAGAGGAGGGGAAAATAAGTTAAGTCTCATATTATTCTGCGTGAGAGATTTCCGTTGGCACGATTCGGCCTCGAAAAACCGAGCTCTACAACTTTCTTTCATAACCATAACTCTGTTCATAACTCTGTAATAGTTGGCGTTCGTTCTGTAACAAGTAAACTATTGTTCCGGCTTGTTGAAGGTTTTTAAAGTTTTTAAAGGAAATTCCAGTCGAGTGCGATCTCGCAGGTACCGAGCTTCACTTCTCCTTCCTTCACTCTGAAAGAAACAACATCAAACGATTCCTTAAGACACCCATAATAATCTGCTTTTTAAAAACATTTTTATTATGTGTTCATTGTTCCTCAGGACTGTCATTTCCAGCCGAGACGCGAAAGGTTTCCCGTCACAAATATTCCTTTCAGGATCCGTTAGGCCGCGCTTGTCATCGGGATGAAAAGGAATCGTGGGGATTTTTGTGCTTGCCCTTAATCTCCCTAACTGATGCTGGGAGTGCAAATCAAATCCAATTATAGGCGAATGTGGGCCTTCAGCCGCTTTGAGGAACGATGTTGGAGACACTGATGGTTATCTAATGTATTTTTCTTCTTCTTCTTCTTCTTCTTCTTCTTCTTCTTCTTCTTCTTCTTCTTCTTCTTCTTCTTCTTCTTCTTCTTCTTCTTCTTCTTCTTCTTCTTCTTCTTCTTCTTCTTCTTCTTCTTCTTCTGTGCTTTGAAACAAGCAGCGAGTGAGCGAGTGAGGTCACAGGAGAAGATCTGAGCTCCACACTTCAGATTTTTCTACTTACGAGTGAATCTGCTGAATGAAGAGTTCAGGTGGGATTTCATTTACCTTGTGATTTCTTAAGTGGAAACAGAAGCTGATTCTCGTCTTTTTACGACCTTCATGCATATTTTAGACTTTAGAATTTTAGCCACTGCACAGTTTCACTGAAACGGTGATAAAATCGTACATTTATTAGTCGACTTAACAAGTTATTGCGCCTGTTAGAGGAAAGATGTTAATAATGCAGGTGGTAGAAGTATGCACAAAATCCAAAATAAGTAGAAATAAATGAGAATATTAGCAATAAATCCTTCTTCAAAGTATAAAAAGTAAAAGTACTCATTTTGCAGAATGACCCAAGTGGGTGTTGTTATGTTTTTAAATCATTATTAATGTATAAATGTGTGATCTGAACTTTGAGATACACGGTTTTGTAACTTAATCTGTGACTGAATCGTCTTCTATAAAAGTATCGTATGTTTTTATCTTCAAAACTGCTAAATATTTTAAAAGTGAAAACTTAAGAAAGTATAAAAACTACAGTAGAAGGACCTCAAAACTATATTAATTGATTTGTTGAATAAAATCATTTTTGACTTGATTGTTTGAATGGAGTCACTTCCAGATTTTCTATTTTAATTCCATAAATACCTCCATGATCGCAGCGTTTTAATCTCGACCTTCACACTGTTTCTTGTGTTTCACTGATCTCGATGCGAGTTGTGTTGAGCTTAGAGGAACTAAAGCAACTTTCTCTGGAAACATAAATGTAAAAACTACAAACTCAATTCAGAAGGAAGAACATTTCAGGACTAATAGGCCCTGAAACACTGATTTTTGAATTCTACTCTTATCTGCGTTAATCCTGAAGAACGTCGCTGTTAAAACTAATCTACGATTACAAAATATCTCAAACTCAATAAACTAAGATTATTCAAATCCCTGGTGGTGTAATCGCACCCAAGTGCCACCATGTAATCTCAAACCCGACGTGTTTTGCATTCATCTGCCTATCCCCCCCCCCCCTTTCCCAGACAGCATGTAAATAAACCTTCCCGCCGTGTGGGGACGGTGCAAACTTCAGAATTCGCCGCTTATTTTGTATCATTAAAATATTAATCACAGATTAAGCCCCTTAATACCCTGTGGATTGCCATTTTAGAAAACAAATACAATAGTTCCCCGGCTCCTTTCTTCTTCGCAGGAAACCTCCTGGCATCTCAGGAATCAGCCACATGTTTCGCTGCGGAGAGAAAGACAGGAAAGGATAGAACTGTAATCCCCGTCAATGCACTTTAGAAACCACCTTCTTGCTAAAATGTGTGACTAATGGGCACAAATCTGCGGCTTTAGAATCTGTCAGCGAGCGCCGCCTGGTTCCTTGTTCCTCTGTTCACCGCGCAAACGTAATAAACCCGGCCCGTTTGTTTTTTGCCATTGCCGGATTCTTTTTGTCTCGGGCACAGAGCGAATGTACCTTGAGGTCCTGTGCAGGGTTTTCTCCTTTCTCGGTTTCCCTCCCTCTCCCGCCCCCCCGCCCGGCCTGTGCTGCTTCGTGGTGCCGTAATGACATTAAAACACGAACACTTAAAGGGCTTTTCGGTGAGAGCTGCATTGTCTCCGGTGAAGGATTCCAAAAAGAGGCTTTTATTTTGTTGTGGGATTTAATGCCAGTGTGTGTTACCTGATAACATTAAGGCGGCGGCGGCGAAGCAGGAATATTCCCGGACTGGCAAAGCTTCAAGAATATTGACCACCAACAGGATTGCAGCTGATGTCGGCCATGTATATTCATACGCTCCGAACGGCCTGATTATAGCTATTACGGAATTATATCCGGGGAGGCGCAAATTCATTAGCTCTGATTTCTGTTGATCTGGCGTCAGAGTGCAGGTCGAGCTTATCGGCGCCGAGCGGAACGGATCCTCCCGGCAAGACGCCGGAGAAGCAGAAGAAGAAGAATCTTCGGCGTCTTTTTAGGTCTCAGATAAATTCTCAACGTCTTCGGTGTAAAAGTTATCGAAGATGAGACCCGGACACGTTCATACTTGGAGGAAACTGAAAAAGACAAATCCCCCAAAAAAAGTTCTTCAGAGAAACGTGTGCGTGATTATTTGTTTTTCCTGCCAGGTGAGATTTGTGGACGCAAATCGATTTACTCTGTTGTTTTTTGTGATGGCGGTTAAATACACTTTGGTAAATGAGGTGAAGGAAATCTATAAAATGAAGTTTGCTTCCAGCTGAACACTTAATTTGGTGCATCCAGAAAAAAATAAAAAAAATGATATATTTCTCTCCCCCTCCTCCCTCGCTGCTGCATGTGAGGGAGAAATAATGACAGTTTTTCGGTGTTGTTTGATCATCCTTAGCAAATTTGAATGCCAAATTTGTTTTGCAGGTGTTGCTCATGGAATAATTGAGCTGCATAATGTGGATAAGGTGCTGCTACCATACTACACTTAATACGCATTTTAAGCGCCACGGCAGCTCCAGCCGGCGCCGTAGCCGGGAATCATCACAAGTTCGGGTTTTTTTCAAGACAAAAAATGGATTTTGCCATGGACACGCTTCGTCTTTATGAGATTACATGTTTTTTAATGTGCAAAGGTAGAAGGAGGCAGAAAGAATAAAAAAGATTTTAATCAATCGCGTCAACTCGTCAGAAACTTTTCTGCTCCGAAGACGTGAAAACCATGTGACCCAGTTAGTGAACAGGAAGTCAAGACACAGGAAACACTGTCCACATAAAAATCCACAATATAGTGAGATCGCCATAATGCTTTTATACCCTATCGTGCACTCCTCATTTCCCATAATGCATCATGAAAAGTCGTGTGCAACCGAGAAATATGGACCATCATGCATTGCACTTGTAGGGGAGACTGGAGCGGAGCGAGAGCAGCAGGAACTGAGACAAGTTTATTTCTGCTTTAAAAGATTTTATTCAACATGTTTTTTCAACTACAAGTATTAATACTAATTAGAAAATAAACATTTGAATTTTATTGATTGATATTCCATTGACGGACATTGTAGTAGGAGTTAGTGAGTGAGTGAGTTAATGTTTCCTTCCTTAAACGCATCAAAAATGAAAGAGCATCCACAACAGGAAGTCAAGAATCATACTTCCACTTCACTTCCTTCTTCCCGTGACCTACCAGAAGTGGCGGACCGTGGTTAACTCCGCCCCTGTGGCGTACCGGGGAAATAAAACCCCCTAAATGTCCCAGTTTGTGACCCAGGTCTGCGGCAGAGTGAGTACAGTGGCTTTAATTCCGGCAGCTGAGAGACTCCGGCTCAGGTTTATGATGAAGTTATGTTCTGTGGATACTCACCAGAATCCATCTTCTCCGGCGCCTCGGGTGCATCGTGCTCCTCCTCTTGTCTTGCCAGGCAGAAGCTCTATAAACACACTGAGCCACGTGTAAATATCCACACACACGCACTCACACTCCAAGACAATGGCTATTACCCGGCACACCTGGGTTCCTGCCTGCGCCATCTTCCTAATATCTTTTAAATCTTCACATAAGGTATGCCTTCCATAGGGCTTACAATACCATTTGCTCTAATAAATTCTTTTGGCAGTGCCGAGTGCAAGCTGCTTCTCCGAGGCCCCAGGAGGAGAGCGGGGGGGCGGGGGGGGGGGAGTGGGAAGGGAGAGAGGCAGCTCCGAATATGAGGATAAATAGTGAGGAATCCTCCAGGACCACGGCTCTGGTAATCAACATTCTTCCAACTGGAAACATTTTCCAATTCTTCATCTTCATTTAGCTTCTTTACCTGGTAATTCTTAGCAGCGGGCCGCGATGATTTCCACCGACGCCCGGACGGGAAGAGGGTCCAAAATTGGAGGTTTTTGGGAGGGATGAAGGGAGCAGAGAGGGAGGAAGAGAGAGAGAGAGTGAGAGAGAGAGGGAACAGAGGGGGGTGATTGTGATAAGCAAATGAAATTAATGACGGCGAGTGTTTGTCTAGTGAAGACAGGAAGGAGCACGGTGTCGGGTGCCGTGTTAAACACTCCACACACGGTAAAGTAGCTAATCCCGGCTCGCTCCATCTCAAGTCTCCGTGTGATTACAGCGAGCAGAGTCTCCTCATCGGGAACGCCACGGAGCAGAGCGGCGGCCCTAGTTATCTCTCCAACAAGAGGCTCATTAAGACCCAGAGAGTCAGGGAGAGAGAGGGGGAGAGGGAGGGAGGGAGGGAGGGCAAAAAATGATTTTTAAGTGTTGACTAATAGAGGAGCTCCAAGGTATTTATTTCTTATTGTTTCCCTGCAAAGTCATTATGCCACACTGGAGGTTCTTCTTTCCGCTACCTGGCAGAGAGCAAGGAGAGCATATGTGTGTGTGTTGGTGTTTTCTTTCACCCGCTCCACCCCCCCACTCCCCCCCCCTAACTCCCACTCCCACTCCCAGGGAGGAGGAGGGAGGAGGTGGTTGCTCCAGGCGAGAGCCCGAGACCTCCAGCGCCGAGACGCACTCGCATCGTGGGCTCCTCTTCTGCAGATACGAAACTTGTCACTTGTTACGTTAAATTATAGATGGCCTCTCCTAATTCTCCAGCCTGATATTTCTGGCAGAGGCGGATGAACACGCGGACAGGAAGCATCTGTCAGCGCCGCCGCCGACGAAGGCCAAAACAACTCCTCCTCTTCTTCTCTCTGCACCTCATTCGTCAGCGGCTCTGACAACTGCAGGTTCACCTGATCTCCTGCAGCCCACAGAGCAAAGAACCAAAGAGGTGAAAATTATCTTCATCAGACGAGAAGTTAAACTCCCGACCGGAGGAAGTTGATTTATGTTCATTAAAAAACTATTTAAAAAAAAATCCACTTTTTAATCATGTTTTTTCCCCTGAAAACTTTGACATTTGATAATTCCTCAACACTCCGGCTGCTTGTTTGTGCCGCGGCTTCCCGGCTCAGAAAAAAGTATTTCAGGGTTAAATGGTTTAATAGTAATTACAGTGAAGCAGCATTGGAATATTAAACTGCCTGAACACAGTTTTATCAGTCCTCAATTGTCTTAACAATAGTTTAATTGTTAGCTCTGCCGCCCACACGATGGTTGGGCAAAGACAAAAAAACCACTAATGGCTCAGCAAAGAAGATGAATAAAATTAAAAGACACCTGCACACCTCTTCTCTTCTGTTTGAATAGATTTCTTTGTTAATTTTGGAAGCAAGTTCAGTCGTTACAGAGAACACCTCCCGTCCCCCGGAGCGGCTTTATAGCATTTAAACATTTATCAGCACAATAGCCCATTCAACACATTGATAACAAATGCAAAGTAGTGCATATGTCGACTCTAACTTTTTCGGAATATCTTATTTCTCTCGCTGAGGAAAAATGGAAAGTTGACATTAAGAGGCTGGATCTGCAGCCGTCTCCTCGGGTGTGGGCCGCTCCCGCCGCCGCCGCCGCCGCCGTCATTAATCAGCCTGTAATTGTAACGGCCTGTTAATTGTTGAGAGGCACCCACGTCAGAAATAATCACTTTGACTTTTTCCGAGCGTCAGAGCCAAAAGGTCAGAGGTGTTTCTGGGGATAAGTAGGAGGAGGTGTGACGAGTCGGAGGGAGCAGTGCATCATGGGAGGTGGCTGGCTACCGGGGAGGTGCAACTTAAACTATTTTTAGCACAATAGGTACAAAAAGGACTATTTAAGGTTAATTAACACGTTTTGATATCAACAAAACAGCCAGTTGAAGCCAAAGAATTGAATTTTGACAATTTTACGTCATCTTTAACTTCATCCTCCACTTCACAAAGATTCAAATAATATTACAGCTACATTTTTTAATTTTCTGTTTTGCACCTGATGGGCGGAGTTAACCCGAGACGAGATGAAACTTTCATTATCTCCGATGTGTCGTCGCAGAGCAGAAACAAGAATACAGGAGGGGAGTGCAAAATAAAAAAAAAACAACAACAACCAGAATCTGAATATAAAACCCGAGTCAGAAAAACACGTGCAGCCTACAAATCCAAGGCATGTTAACTAGAATGGATGAGTGGCAAGGCTGGGTGACAGCATGAATAACTTACATGCATGGATTGACTTACAGTTGCTGTTACAGATGGTACAATATTCATCGCCCACTAAAATATACATAAGTAAATATAAAAGAGGTACGGTACAGTTTTAATGCTCCATAAAAACTAAAGAAATATTAAGAGATGAGCCTGAGATACAGAGATATTTACTCAGATACACAGAACGGCATTGAAGTGTGTTTAAAAATACAGATTCAAGAAAGAAGTGTGTGTTTTGAGTTGTGTTGATTTGTGACTTGAACTGTCTTTGAAATAAATGTTTGCAGAATTCTCCAGAATAATATTTCATCTTTGAAATATATCAAAAAGAGCTTTAGATGGTTTGCCCTCACTTGCTGACTGGGTCAACGTGTGTGTGTTTGTTCGTGTGTGTGTTTGTTCGTGTGTGTGCGTGTGTGTGTGTGTGTGTGTGTGTGTGTGAGTCTGTGTGTCATTAGTTTTCTGAGGCTGTTTCTCTCGCCTCCCTCTCTTCTGCCTGTAAGAGAATCTGTTCCTCCTCTGGTTGGTTATACGACACCTCCTGGTTGAGACAGAGGCTGCAGCTCGGAGGCATCACACTCACACTATCTGGTCTGTGTGTGTGTGTGTGTGTGTGTGTGTGTGTCTGTGTGTGTTCTTGCCTGTGTCCATGTGTGTACATACGTTGGCAGTGGGAGTTCGCATCTTTAAGAGGGAGAGAACAAGGGTGTCTGTTTGAGGAGAAGTGTGTGTACGTGCATGTGTGTGTGTGTGTGTGCATGTGTGTGTGTGTGTGTGTGTGTGTGTGTGTGTGTGTGTGTGTGTGTGTGTGTTTGCATGTGCATGCATACAGTACATACCCCCACTTAGGAAAGCCAACCACCCTCAGTGTCTCCAATGGCTTAGGGCCCTTTTCTCTCTCCCATGGGGGCCCTTGATTGAAGCCAGAATTCCTCCACGTGTGTGTGAACGTGTGTGTGTGTGTGTGTGTGTGTGTGTGTGTGTGTTGTCGGCCTCGCTGGGATTGCATTAGACAAAAGAGACGCACTTGCCAGCAGCTGTGGTGAAGACAGCAGCATCCCCACCCCACCTAGAGCAACCCATTGGTTCCTCCTTCCACTCGGTCCAGTTGGGAGCCGGAGCGGCGGCGTGGGGGGGGGGGGGGGCGGCGAGCGGCGAGCGGCGAGGAGGAGGGACGGCCCCTCGGGACGCTGGAGAGCGAATAAAGGAAGGCGCGGAAAAAAGAGAGAAAGAGAGAATAAGCATTTTTCATGCTTCATTTTTCTGTGTGTGTTTAATGCCATTTCCCAAAATAACGTGGGCTTCAGAAGACAGAAGGTAAAGATTTATAAGAGAACACGTACACACGCATGTCCGCACACACACAGACACACACAGACACACACAGACACACACAGCGCCAGTTTGGGAGGGTTGTTGTGAATACCTGATTCTTCTTCTCTCAACAACCCCCCCCCACCCGCCCTCTCTCCCTCTTTTTCATTTTTTTTTTTCCTCCTCATCTCCCTTTAAAAATCTGCAAATCCATTTGCTAAACAGCTGCACCTCTGTAGTGCACAGATAACAACCTGGGCCAGACTGGCTTTGCGGCAGCGAGTGGAGGCAGATAGGCCCAAATCTCTGGCCCTTTTTTTTTTTCAAAAATGCTAATGACGAAGGAACCACTTCCCCGGCCAAAAAACAAAAAAAAAAACAGAAAAGGGAGAGAGAGAGCGAGCGGGAGAGGGAGAGAGGGAGAGAGGGAGAGGAGGCTCTTGTAGATCTGTCAACTGCTATTTTGACAGATATTTGCTTGTAAGAACACACAACACTTGTTCCCCGTGTCTTATCTGCTGCTGTGCAGAACACTGACCTACATTACATCAAGCACAATATGATGCACAAACATGCGCTCTTCAATAGCCTGCCTTTCCCTCTTGTTGTTTGTTTGTTTTATTATTTCATTCTCTCCTCTCCTCACTCCCCCTCTTCTCTCTTCTCCCTTTTTTTTCCCACCTTTAAAAACAGATGGATTCAAATGAAATGGCTGCAAATCCTCGGAACAGAAGGTATTCTTTCTCAAATAAAACCTCGTGGCTTAAAGGGAGAATCTTCCGACCATCTCCGGATGTTTGATTGCTCCTCAAAGGCCCGAGCAACTGCACTCAGTGGAGGAGAGTAAATATTGGAAATATTGCCACAGCTGCTCGTTCACTTCGTCTCCATCTCTCTCTCTCTCTCTCTCTCTCTCTCTCTCTCTCTCTCTCTCTCTCTCTCTCTCTCTCTCTCTCTCTCTCTCCCGACACTCGCTCTCTCTCTCTCTCCCCAGCACACGGGGAAACAATGGCACAGAATGCATATGGCAGACAGATAATTACAATGTGTTGCTGCGTTTTATCCACATTAGAGGTGGCGTTTTTTTCTCCGGGCGCCGCAACTTCCAGCGAGGTCAGAGCGCCGCCTCCGCCGCGGTGGAGGGAACTTCAGTGAGTCGCACGAGCGCACTTCAGTGAAATGGACGATTTCCAAAGCAGAGTTTTAGATTGAGGTGATTCAGTTGACAGATTGGTTCTCTAATCACCAGGGGCTGCATTACACAAACGCCTAACTGTGAAATCCTCTCTTTATTTCTTTGGTGGCCATGAAATATGAGATATTACCTGATGGAATTAGTATTATACGACAATTTGGACTCAGAATAGAACAACTTGTTTTCTAGAGATTTCAACCACGTCTCATTGCCTTCAGATCATTTGATGTTTTGACCTTTTTTGGACATTTTGGACCCAAACATGATTTTATCAGTTATATTCGGATCGCATGAACTTGAAGAATCTGTAGATGGATCCAGGACTTGTTCAATCCATGATCCATTAATGAAACAACTTAAAAGTTCCTCAAGTTCCTCAAGTCTGTTCATGTGAGCAGATCCCTGAGTATAAGGAGGATGCTGGACCTTCTTTAGATTTAAGGTACCATGATTTGGACCTCCTCTCTTACTGTAGTTATTACAAATGACATTAAAGTCGTTGTTTTGTGATGTTTCAACGTCAAAAATCTGTTTATAGGTCTCGGAGTTTCCCAAAAGTAAATGTCGGGGAAAAACTATTTGTGGGGCCAGAGGGAGCGACATCAAATCTAATAAATCAGTAACTTCTGTTTGAGGCTCAAAGCCACGTTACTGCTGATACTAACAAAATACACCTCACCTTTGGTGCTTGAGTTGCATTATGGGTAACGTGGCTGCCAGATTTTGACATTAGACTGTAAAGATGGATGATGCATTTCCATTTCCTCAACCTCCTGTTGTAAAGCTAAAGTATCCGGGATACAAACGCTGCTATCTTGTGCTCGATCAGAAGGTCCCGCCTATACACCGACCCTCGGCCAATCACGAGTCAGTCTCATCTGTCAATCATGAGGTTTCAGCCTATTTTATATCATCAAATGACTAATCAAAACCAAACTTATCAGAAACATTAATCTAGATCAGTGTTATAAGTCCAAGTCCCATCAACTAACATGGATAAGGCAGGGTTTTGCGATGCGTACTGCAACCAGGCACCAGGGGGCGATGAAGATGATTTGGCCTTACACCATCCATCTTTATTTACAGTTTTGACAAAGTTGAGTTGCATTATGGGTAACGTAGCTGCCAGGTTTTGACTATATATACTGTATATAAAGATGGATGATGCATTTCCATTTCCTCCACCTCTTGTTGTACAGCTAAAGTATCCGGGATAAAAATGCTGCCATCTTGTGGTCGATCAGATGATTGAGCCGCGATGTCAAGGTCCCGCCTATACACCGACCCTCGGCCAATCACGAGTCAGTCTCAGCTGTCAATCATGAGGTTTCATCACCAAATAACTTATAAAAACCCATCTTGACAGAAACATGAACATACATGAATATGGATCAGTGTTATAAATATATGTTCCATCAACTAACATGGATGAGACGGGGTTTTACGATCTGTACTGCAGCCAGGCACCAGGGGGCGATGAAGATGATTTGGCTTTACATCGTCCATCTTTATTTACAGTTTTGACAAAGAAGCAAAAAAAAGAGATAAATAAATCAAGGTGTATCTGCTGTTCTGATGTTGAACACATCGTAAGTCCAGCAAAGTTATAAGGTGTAAAACTATTACTTTATAAAGTATTTGATGTAAATCAGCAGTAATATACTTTCAGGTCCACACATCACGCTTGGGTTTCATCCACTTTATTTAATTTGGATGCAAGTGAACTGGAACTATTAATCTTCTCTTTAGAAGTTGCACTTCTGTGACTCACACTCTGTTGGCAGATAAACAACAATGTGACCACACTACACAACCAGACATTATTCCCCATCAATCGTCCTCGCCGCCATAATTACATGTTCTCGTCTCCCGTGTAATTGTCAGTTCACTCGATTGTGTTGTGATGTATTGGAAGGAGAATGTATAGCTTGGCCCCGCCCCCAGCCCGTCTCCCAGGCATTAGGTTGTTGTCTCCTGCAGGGTTGGGATCTGACCTCACTTCACGTTGACTGGCAGTTGTGGTTTCGGTGGCAGGAGTGGGAGGTTCACCTGTGGAGGGCCCAGAGGTTTCTGACAATGTCTATAGTCTGAAAAGTGTCTATATAAAGCATCCGTATAGGTGAAAAAAACAACTTAATTCAGTCAACAGTGATAACTTCAAGAAAAGTGTGCAGAGTGTATCAAAGTTTTATTGAATATCTGGTGAAATACACGTATGTTCTTTGCTTTGTTTTATAGATTTTCCCTCTGTGAGATCAGTGTCAAATAAAGAAAAAATCCTCCAGTGTCTCAGTGAGATGTTGTGACAGAAGAACAAAGACTCTACATGTGGAGAGTTAGACATCAACCCGTTTAATGTTATATAATTGACATCCTCCTCCAATCACAATGCTTATCTATTATTTTCCCTTCTCTTTAAATAAGTAAATCAACAAGGTCAGTTTCCTTCTGCTGTTTTTAGAGATTAGAGTCGAATCAAACTTCCACCAGGGCTGAATAATCACATGTCGGTGTTAAGCAGCTAAAAGCTTCTCCACCAGCTAATTGTAAACTCCTGTCTACTATTGAATAGAGTACAGAACATGTATAGTGTTTATTATATGCACATTGTTAGATTGGGGTAAAAATCCTATTCTAAGTGTTAATATTTCTTTCTTTTTAAAGTTTCTCTCTGCGATTATCAACCTTTAAACCAGATAAGTGATAACACCTTGATTCCTAAAGCCACCTGGACAGATTCTACCTTTTCATCCCACATTTCTGCAGAACACGTAAACAACAACGTGTAAAATATCCCGTATTATCGTAGAGTAACACATCCTCCGCTGCTGCTGCCGTACGATGTCGACATGAAGCCGCCTTATCGCCCGGTCCACGTTAGATCACGTGAAAAGTGCCGTGTTTGCCTCCTTCAGCACAATGGGCCCTGATGCTGAGGGGGGAGAGAGAGAGAGAGAGGGAGAGAGAGAGGCCATCGCCGCGTGCAGCCCAGAGAAAAACAGGCAAGACAGAGTAAACAGTTTGTTCCCGTGAACAGCTCGATGCCAATCAGCGATTAATGAGGCAGCGCTGGAACCACCGGCTGAGAGAAGTTAAACTGAGCTGAATTAAGGAGCAATATCATCCCTCACGCAGGTGCTCGCCCAACGAATAACTGCTTTAATTACTGTTATTCAATCACTCGCTTTTTTTTTCTCCTCCTCCTCCACCAACGCCGCATCCAAATACCACTCTGGTATTATCCCTCTTTTTTTCTTTTTCTCCTTGTCAATTTACAAATGCCTATCACAGGCGTCGCTACCTACACGCCTGGCTCGCGGCTCTGAAGCGTGTGTGACCCCTCAGATGAAGAGAGAGAGAGAAAAGCGCCGCCAGCGACTCCCGGGCTTGAAGTGTGTTGTATTGTAGACGGAAGAAAAAGCTCAATAGCAAGGTACGGTTTGCAAGAGTTGCTGCGTTTGAATGGGTCTTTATCTCGGTTTACATACTCGGGGTGGAGAGGTTTTGTGGGGGGGGGGGGGGGGCCTTTGATGGGAAACATCTGTGCGTGATACGGGGGCTCGTCAGCGATGGGGGAGGAGGAAGTGGGCGTCGTTGCACCTGCTTCGGTGCAACGCTCCACAATGCTTATTATTATTATTCCTGCTGAAGGTTCCTGGTGAACGTTCTGAACTGTACAGTGACGGAGCAGCGCCTGTCAGCTCGGACGGTTTCTGTGTCTCTTCAAAGTCCGACCTCAGACGTTTGATCGGGTTCAAACCAGGCAGGTTGTGCAACAAGCATTTGGATGCAAACTTTAAGCATTATATATAATATATCATTATTTTTATGAATAAGGTTTGTGGCTTCCAGGAAGAAGTAATGAACTTATATTTTAAATTTGCAGGATGCAATCTGTGTTTCAGGTGTGACACCAGTGAGTGATGAGAGAGAAGCACATGACAGCTGAAGGAATCAAAGATAATCATTTATAACAATGATACTGTACAAATCAAAAACCACAAAACCAAAAGACAAGTACAAATCAGTCGTTATTTAACAAATATTTATCGTCAGTTTTCACATTAAAGTGCTGGTTTTATACTATAATTAATAATATAATAGAAATAAATGCTCTTCAAACTTTAACGTTGACGCGTCCTCGCACAAACATTCAGAAGGAATCAAAGATAATGGATAATAATTTATCACAATGAGACTTTACAAATCAAAAATAAACAAGAGAAGAGCAGGAGAGGGATTGTACATGAGCAGGTCGTACGTAGGGAACAGTTTGAGTTTGAGTCCCTCAACTTTAATCAGAAATTATATTTACAAAAACAGAATTAAGAGTTTTTGTTGTTTTCAGAAAGCTCCAGATAGAGAATATTTCCCCCTCTAGAACATCATAAAGTCTAACTGTTGAAATGATTCAATAACCCTAAATTTCATAAAGGTCAATGTCAGTGTCTCAACTGCTGTTAAATAAAAGACAAGTACAAATCAGTCGTTATTTAACAATATTTATCGTCAGTTTTCACATTAAAGTGCAGGTTTTATACTATAATTAATAATATAATAGAAATAAATGCTCTTCAAACTTTAACGTTGACGCGTCCTCACACAAACCTTCGGTGGATTCCTCTCACACATTCAGCTGCAGCTCCTGTGTCTACACAACGGTATAAATTTAAACCTGAGGTAATTACTGCTCAGTATTATGAGAATGTGTGTGAACGCTGTGGCTCTGTATTGTTAAGCTGACCTTTTTTTTTTTTTCCTCCTCCACGCAGACAGACTGAACGTGGTCGTGCTCTCCGGGGACGGAGGGGAGGGCCGAGGCGGAGCGCAGCAACAATGGCGCTGCAGGATTTGAGTGGATTGACACAAAACAAACGAGGTGATTTCCCCGGGAGTCAGAGGAAGGATCTCTCTGTGTCGAGCGCCGCGCTGACAAGTGGCGTTCCCCGGGGACGACAAATAGAGATGTTAGCGCTCCGCAGGGAAAAAGGCGGCTTCCCTGCTTTCATGTTGCTAAACATGAGGCCCAGTGAGCAAAGGCAGGAGGAGAGCTGAAGAAACTGAAGCTTTTATTTCTCTGTGTCAGGATATTACCTCGGTTTTAAATGTATAATATAATAATATCATCATGTAGGAAACCACAGACTCTTCTTATTCTGCATTGGAGTTTTATTTAGGTAAGAAATAAATGTTATATAGGATCATTCCTAGGGTTGCAAAATTCCGGGATTATTCAAAGTTGGAAACTTTCCATGGGAATTAACGGGAATAAACAGGAATTAACGGGAATAAACTGGAAATGTTGTGGGTAATTTATACTAACTGTATTTACCTTGTCATATACAGACATAAATATAAACATTTTGTTGTGTCATTGGCTGATTTGAGCCCTGAGGAAACTTTGGGCACTTGACTATATGCTTCTGCATCGTTGTGTCATTCTTAACATAGGTCTTTGCACAGTATTTGCAAATGTACACAGCCTTTCCTTCTACATTGGATGAGGTGAAATGTCTCCACACATGAGAGAGTGCACGTGGCATTGTTCTGTAGAATAAGATGAGAATAAAGTTTGTAAAAAACACTAATGCAATGCCAGAGATATAAATAGTTAGCCAAACAATTGGAATCGTCTGTAAACATATTTTACAATTGATGGATAAATGAATGGAAATAGTCTAGATGAACAGATGAACAATCCTCAATCAGCATGCTAATATATTTCCCCAGTAATATCATGGAAACTTACCTGACTAGTCCTTCACTCTACAGCAGGCCTCAATAGCCCTGCTGTAGAGTGAAGCATGCTGGGAGTTATCTGTGCATGTGATGGAAGAATGACCAGTGGAGGGTTGAAACTCAACGTTCCATACATCTTTAAAATACAGTTTTGAATGATGTTTTTATTGCTCAGCGTTTAATTTGCATAGTTTTTTTTTCAAAATTCCCAAAATTCCCGAGCTAAACTTCCCATGGAAACTTTCCGGAAACTTTCTGGTTTACCGGAAACTTTCTGCCCCTTTGCAACCCTAATCATTCCTCACTCTTTGTTTGCTTTTTTTTCTGTCGGGCCTCATCTTTGGTTGTTTATCTTTCGTTCAATCCCGAGAATCCAGAAGAAACAAGAGGAATCCGAGCGTGACGTCACATCCACCAGAAGAATAAAACTCATTCCATCCTACCTGCTCGAGTCTGTGAAGCTTCACAGGAAACCAAACACACAACACTCCCTGTTACCTCTTCAGAAGCTGACAAGTGTCCAAAAATCTAGAAACAATATTTAATTTGGGTGAATAAGAGAAACCAGGAGCTGCTGGTTCAGGATGTGATGTGTTCACTCGGCTGCGGCTCCACTTTGTGCTTCAGGCTGATAAGAGACACCGCGGTAAAAAAAATATATATTATTGCCAAATGGAGCTTTAAACGTGAATCAATTCATCAGCTGATTGACTCGGTTTGGATCCACATGTTTCCTGCCGAGCTGGCACCGGAAGCAGGGGCGGATCCAAGGCCAGGGGGGCCAGGGGGGCCAGGAGGGCACTGGCCCCGGCTCAAATCTGATTGGCCCTGTCCTGTCTGTAGTCTTGAATACTCAGAATAAATATGACAATGTGTCGACAGTTTTTATTTCCTGAGCAATGTCCTTGAACTACAGCAACGTCTGTATGCTTCTCCCTTTAGAAAATGCAGTGTTTTTGTTTTTTTTAGCGCTCTTAGCCGGCAATAAAGTTTTTAGAAGATTACAGAAGAGTTTCATTGATGAAAAGAATTATGAAAATAACGAGTTATAATGTTCCTGCTGACCAAGATCTAGAGGAGGAAGAAGGGGCGGAGTGACAGAGAGTTAACAGACTAAAGTAAAGAAAATGGTGATAGTTTACGACAGGAGCCAAACGTTGAAGCTGTGAAATGTGCTTTTTATATATTTATTTCATATCTCTATCTTAGTATTTCCATATCCCACACCCCTTCGATGTGTTAAATGAACACATATTATTATATTATATATATTACACTGTATTACATTGCATATTGCAATTTGACACTGTTCACTGTTTTGCTTTTTGCATTCGGCATTGTGCATTTCACCTTTTACTTCACTTTTTATATCTTTTATCTTTTATATATTTTTATATAGATATGTTTATGTCTAAATAAATGCTACCTTGTATAAATATTAGAAAAAGTGAGTAAATAAGAAGTAAATAGTGAGTAAATATATATTGTTTTTTTATTATTAGTATTGTTTTTCTTATGTGTGGTGTATTTATTGTGTTTTTATGTTTCTATGTTCATTGTATGCACCAATAACCAAAGCAAATTCCAGGTAGGTGTAAACCTACTTGGCAATAAATACTTTCTGATTCTGATTCTGATTCTGATTCTGGGATATTAAAGTTCTTCTCTTCAGGTTTTAGGCTGTGACTTCTCATTGTGTTGAATGTGCACCTCACGGAATCAGGAGTTGTGCGTTGATGGACGTATAATTGGTCCCTGTTTGTAGACTGTGGCCCCTGTAGAACCCCCCCACCCCCCCGAGCCCCAGGCGGCTCCCTCCCTCTCTTTGACATGATGTGGCTCATTGGGACCCCCAGGTGGGCCGGTGGACACGCCCTGCTCCCTCACCGGAGCGTCACCGCAGCTCCTGGTAAACACAACCCTGTGACTCCTCCCCCCCCCGGGAGGAACACGCAGCTGTACGACTTCTCCTGTGATCCACAGACAATCAGACGACACCTGTTGTTGTCACCACATCTCGTTGTGTCTTGGCAACGTTCACGTAACTCAGACACTTTTGCATCGTTGTTGTTTCTTTTCCTATTGTTTGTGGTCAATTTTGCAAAAGAAATGAATGTTTATTGTCCTGTTCGCTAAGAAACTGATTTGCTTTTGCTTTCTTGAACTTTTTTTCTTTCTTTTCTGATGATGAGTTGTTTGGCGAAAATAATTTCAAAAGAATTACAGACTTTTAATTTTCCGTCAAATCACAAACGCTTCCTCAGAAAATGTCGTCTTTTGTTTAATGCCTGGCTGCTCGGTTTGATGGCAGCTGCTTTAATTCTGAAAGTCGAGTTTTTCTGGCAACAAAGACGAACTTTTTATCTAATGCAGACGTGTTTTCAGTCATATTTAAAGTTTCTCATGAAGAAGATTTTACTTATACAGCGTAAACATTTGAAATATCTACAGCACGGTTAAGATAAAATAAGATAAGATAAGATAAGATAAGATAATATAAGATAATCCTTTATTAGTCAGATCTTTCTCCTCATCTCCCTCAGACTGTTCAGAGACTTACAAAATAAACAATATTTTATCAATTAATAACTAATTTGGGACTTTTTAAGACTGCTCTGACTCTTTGAAACATAATGTTCAGGATAAACCAACATCAACAACCTTTCTGAACACCACAAATCAAGATAAAAACTGAGCCCTGTCGCCGTGAGAATCGTCTGAAAAGCAGAAATAAACCGGTAGAGAACCGGCTTTGTGGTTCCACCGCCAGTAACCGGCTGATTTAACTGGGATCTCAGCTTGTTACAGTTCAACTCCAGGATTATTTGCCAGAGAATTGCAGCTGTGGGTTTGGTGAATGTAAAGATTAAAGCTTTTGTTCGCTGGTGTTTAGCTCAGAAGCTCCGGGACCTCGTCCGTTCATTCTTATCAATCCTAATCACAAACATAATTGTATATTCGATCATTTACAGTTTGGGTTTATTTTTTGAATTTGTCCACTTTCTAGAATCTGAACACAAACATCAGTCCACTCATGAATACAATTAAGGTATTTTTCCTCCTTTTTTCCAGATTGAAGTGACGTATTAATGATTTATGATCATGGAACTAGAATATAAAATATTCAAAATAATAAAACCTGTTCTACTTTAGATACATGTGAGTTTTTGCAGCATCTAAACCAAGTTGAAATGTTAAATGTCTGGTTGGTGTAAACTTATCTTTTATACTCTCGCCCGTCCCATTCAAACCCTCATATTGTCTCAGCCAACCAATCAGATGCAAAATATCTGATCCACTTAAGAAGCAGGACTGGAACCATCGTGCAGCATCTGGAATCAGCAGCATTGCATTTTATTTTCATTTATTTAGCCGTCCGCGTGCTGCAGACTAACGGCTCCATAGGAGGAGGCCTCTCAGCTCGGCGCTGAGCGGAGTAATGAGTCCATAGGAGGAACAGGAATGAGTCCGGGCCACAGAATGCTGGCGGCCCAGCAGTCTCCTTCATTCTCCGGTGCGGTGGTGCACCAGCCTGCTGAGAGTACAGTGTCATTACAGCTCCCACAAACACGCAGAGACAGGGGCTCCTCATTTAGCCAAACGATCACTTAGCTCCAAAGCTGCGATGAGACGCCGAAGCCCGTGGAGAGCGGGAAGTGTTTGAGGAGTTATTCAAACATTTGCAAAGCCAATAACTCCACTAAATCTACCAGGATGCCTCATATTTACATTTGATTCTCTGAACCCTCCCCTCCTCCCCCCCATGAAAAAACAATAACAGGGCGCCTTAAAAAAAAGAAGTCTGAATAACGTAATGGCATCCTCTTTGAATCTCAGTTGGTGTCAAGTTTAGACATCAGGCCTGGTGGGTTTCAGATGGAACTTTATTAAGTGTAATTGTTCTGCAGGCGTTGGAGGAAATTGCAGAGTGTGTAAAACGAGGAATGTCCATTAAAGGTGAGAAACCCACAGAGCAGCCGGGATCGTTCCAACGGGTTTGTTTAGATTTAGTACGATTTTAATTTTACCTCTTTCATCAGTTTACAAAACACATTTAGGAGCGAGAGCCAAGGGACTAAAGTTAACTCCAAAAAATGCTGATATTCATCTCATTTCTTTGTGTAATACCTGCGGCAAGAATGTTGTTTAGAGTATTTATTTAATTCAATTTATATTTATTTTATAGAGACAGTTCATATCATTAACAGACAAAATGCTGTAAATGAGTTTGTTAAGCTCTTTGTCATCTTTTGTCCCTGGTCAGTTTTTTTTTTAAGGGATCCTGAAATAGTATAAAATTACATATCTTGAGTAATTACAAATATCTATACATGATTCACACAATACTGTACAACTTTATTATTCCCTAAGGGAATTTGGTTAAGGGCAATTCAAATAAAACAAAATGTAACAAAACAAAACAAGATGAAGACTTTCACTGACAAACAAATCAAAAGCACTCAACTTCTTTTAAACATTAGATTTCATTAGGATTACAACATTACTTTTAAATTATTTATATTATACAGTAATGACCATCCAAACTAACAACAACAAACCAATGAGTAAAACAATACGACCAATAAACACAAAACTTTTAAAAAACATGCAAATAGCCGAAACTACTGAACAAATTTTTAGGGCCAAGATAGAAACCCATTCAAATTTGGATAATCTGGTGATCTGGACAAAGGGGCTGATTCAGGAATTTCTTTATCACTTTCTTTTCTCAGTCCCTTTATTTCATGTGTCTCTTCTCTCGGATTCTCTAATAAAATCAGAATGCTGCAGATATACTTATGTACCTTGAAACTCTTGAAAATAACAATTACTTACTTGATTTTTATTCCAAAATAAAACAAAAACCTGAATTGTTGTATCGTTATCATGATCAAAGAGCGAGTCGGTGTCACATGAGCTGATTCACACTCCGGCCACAAGATACTTAAACATCAAACTTCATCACCAGGACAAAGATGTGACTTGTGCCACCACAGTATAATCAAATATGGCTGATCATAACTAATCCGCAGCCTTTACAAAGTAAAACACACTTAAATGTTAGTCATGAGGCGGAATGAAAGAATTAACAACAACTTCATCTTCAAATGCTTTTATTATTTAAACGCTGTGGGAACAAAAAACATCATGAATCATTCAGTCAGTTCAGAAAAGTTTCCCAAAAGTGTATTTTTATAAACATGGGAAAATATTATCTGATACAAATCTAATTGTTCTGCCCCAAAATAAAAACTTTAGAATGATTAGATTATTTCAATACACTGATCTGAGTCATAGTAATAGAAAGTAAAATTACACAATTGTATTATTTCCTGTGATTATTCACCTTTCTGAATTAGTCTTAAAGTTATAATCTGGTATAGTTTTTGCCATTAAATAGACTCCTGTTTAAATTGGAGTTATAAAAAGCGAGTTGATGAATGAACATATTAAAATGTCAAAAAACTAAACATTTAAAATGCATATATCTCTGTTGTTTTTAAAGGGATCTCAACAAAACATAAACAACAGAAAGAAGCATTTCCTTTACTTCTACTTCCTGCTGTTGTTCAGCTTCTCAGCTGTTTCTCTGGTCACCTGATTCCAATTATCCAATCAGACATCCCTGTTTATATACCACCTGTGATTCACTTCCTGCTTGACAGATTGTCTTTGTTCCAGCAGATAAACTTTGTATTTTCTTGATTTTCTCCTCTATGACCTCTGCTTGTTTTTGCCTTTGATTATCATCTTCTCCTCTGAGTTCCAACTCTCTGTTACCTTTGGACTTTATTGATCCTCTTTTGTAATTTACCTGCTGCTCATCTGTCTTTTGCTCATCACCTTATTGTGCAAGTAAAACTTTTAACCTTGACCGAAACCTTCTCTTTGTGTAGAACTGTATTTGACATTGATTCAGTGCATGTGACAGAACATGTTGAATATTCCAGTAGTTTGCTGTTCTGTGTTTATCTTGTATCTTATTTAATTTTTCACTCCGTGCCCCAGATTTCCCAATGCGGACACTTTCAGTGCAGCAAGTTACTATTAATACTGCACTTTGTTTCTAAAATTAATCACTCACACGACAAGAGAGACAGGACAAGAGGACAACGTATTCCTTTTATTATTTAATCATCCCTATATTCATTCCTTTTGTAGATTTACATACGTGGCACTGACTGAATACATATTTATAGATTGAGAGTGTGACATATATTTTTTAAATGACACTCCCTCAGAACATATTTGGCTTTTGTGTATCTTCAAATGCACTTTGTGGTTGTGCGATAAGTATTTGATAATATTATGCTGCTGGTAAAAGTTAAACATGTTGGTAAATAGGCTTTTTGAAAGGTTCATATGCTACAGTATTGTACACTTAGCTTAGCATAAGGAAGCAGGAGGAAACAACCAGTGTGGCTCTCTTCAAAGTTGGTTAATACTTGGAAGCAATTATAAAAAACTATGTGTTTTATAGTGGCTTATGTACCAGATTACTTCTCATCTATAGGGGCTGTTTCTGTTGAGCTTTAAAGCAACACTATGTAACTTTTACTGAGCAACAGCGCCCCCTAAAGCTGCATGTGTTGATTGATAGCCCTGGTCAGACCTAGGCAAGCAGTTAATCTCCTGTTTCCTGTTCTATGTGCTTAGTTAACAATCTGCTGCTGGTATCTTCATACTGATACTTAAACTTTCTTACTTTCAGCCAAAGTCTGTATTTCACAAAATGTCGACCTGTTCCTGCAAAAGCACTGAACTGTTAATGTTCAAACAGCATATGCATGGTTATAGTTGGAATAAGCAGAGTTGGGAAACGAAAAGTAAAGACCGTATGTGTCTTGTTAAGTTTCGTGCAGAATCATCACAGCTTTTACAGCAGAGAGAAAACTGAACGGACATTTAATCACTCGTTGGTCGGACCTCTGCACCGACAGTTCGCTAAACTGTTGGTTGTAGTTTCAACAGCCGGAGGAAATCAAGACAAACCGACCAATGAGCTCTGCTGCCTCATCACCACTATAATGAATCTCTGCCTCCCAACATGGCGGCGGCGGCGGCGGCGGCGAGAAGCGGCATAAAAAAAAAAAAAGTCATCTATTAGGCTAGTAATTGCTGCACGATTAGCAGACGTGCCGCTTGGCATCGCTCTGGGTTTTTCTGCAGAGTTTGGAAGAAACACACCTACTGGAGCCTTCAGATACAATAGAGCTGCCTGAGTGGCCATACATCCTCCGTGTCTTACCCCCCCCCTCTCTTTCTCTCTCTCTCCACCCACCCCTGTGGGTCTCTCCCTCTATCAATCCTTCCCCCTCCTCTGCCTGTCTGGACTAGGACCAGCTGGCTTCATTAGGGGCCTCCTCCATTCCACATTGCCTGGTTTTGTCTGTTGCACATTTTTCCGACTGTTTTATCTTCAGCGCTGTCCATCCCCGGACCCTCACACACACACACACACTTTCTTGGCATTTCTGCAGCCACACAACTGGCTTCTAATGAAACAATCCGTGTGTCCATTGTACAGCTTTTTCGTTTTTTTTAATTAATCTTTGTGTCTGCCACCTCTTTTCCCGCTTTTGGATCCTCATTGTTTGCAATCACCGGGAGTGAGTGAATTTTAATGGCTTGAGAGAGAGAGAGAGAGAGAGAGAGAGAGAGAGAGAGAGAGAGAGAGAGAGAGAGAGAGAGAGAGAGAGAGAGAGAGAGAGAGAGAGAGAGAGAGAGAGAGAGAGAGAGAGAGAGAGAGAGAGAGAGAGAGAGAGAGAGAGAGAGAGAGAGAGAGAGAGAGAGAGAGAGAGAGAGAGAGAGAGAGAGAGAGAGAGAGAGAGAGAGAGAGAGAGAGAGAGAGAGAGAGAGAGAGAGAGAGAGAGAGAGAGAGAGAGAGAGAGAGAGAGAGAGAGAGAGAGAGCTGCTGTTGGACTTTTTTTCATGCAGCAGTTTTTAAAAGATTATCCAAAGTCAAACGCTACCTGTTCAGTTTAGCAACTTTTATGTCCTTCACCAGCAAAAGGGCGAAGTTAAAATTCATCTCAATATCACACAAAAAAGAAAACGGTTTCCAAAATGACCTTCTGCGTCGAGCGACTTTCTAAGATTAGTTTCCAAATCCACACAAAGTCTCTTAAAAGCTCCCGTTATGACAGCGAAGTCAAACAGTGTCTCCCGTCTCTGTTTGATCGAGCTCTCTCGCCGGATGACGTCCTTCCCTGATGGCGACACCAGTGACTTGCTCACCCTGCTTCTTCTTTTTTTCTGCAGTTTGTCATTATTTGTGTTGGAGGGATAACAGGACTGGTGACTAGACCGCAGATGGTTGTGTTGATTGTTTCTTGACAGGCTAGGGTTGATACGCAGATGGCACGGGGGAAAACTGATGTCTTCAATAGGCAGAGAGCGGCTCAGGCAAAGAAGTCCTCGCTGGTTGAGCCTATCAGAGAGTTTCACAGATCAAACTCTGGCTGACAGAGTAAATATCGTTTGAGCCGAACACAACTTGGATGCACTTCTGCCCTTTTGGGCCCAAACGCCCGGAACACAGATTTGTCCTTATTCATTATCACCAACTTGTTGACGCTCTTCTGACATCATTAAAATCTGGACTTATTTGTCCTCTTCGATGCAGCAAGGAATTAGGGCAAACGTTTGACTTCCATTCACTTTGAATCAAGAGAATCTGCAGCACATATCCCAGCAGGAATATGGCACCCAGACAGGAGGTTAGTAGACTTAAAGTAGGCTTAGGTTCATTTTAAAACTTCAATCAATGCTTTAATACCGGGGAGAGGAGGTGGACTAGTGGCAGAAACTTGGACTAGTGGCAGAAAAGGTCTCTGGTTCGTCTCTGGTTTGACTCCACGGAGAAACAACAAAAAGACGAACCTGGATTGACCAGATGGGTTAAAAGAAGAGGTTAAATTTCCCTACAACAGACATTAGTATGTCTGTGCATGTGTTCAGGACAAATAAATGTATCTTAATCTTAATCTATCAACAATCTCATAATTATTTGTACGTGAAAGGTTCCTCTCGATCACCTGATTCTGTTCCCTCAGATTCACAGAGCTTCTTTCACCTCTTTTATAGGTTTTCACTTCCAAAACTTTACTGTTTTGATTCAGCAGCAGCAGCAGGAAGTTTGTTCTACGCTTGATGCATCTTAGTTGTCTGTTTACCTGGTGCAGTGGTTAGCAGCTGTCACAGGAAGAAGGTTGTTGGTTTAAATCTTGCTGTGTTTTTCCAATGGCTCTATGGGATTTAACCAGGTTCTCCGACTTCCTCCCACATTCTAAAAACATGCTTTTCAGTCAAATTGAAGTTATTTCTAAGTCTCGACCCTGCGATGGATTGGTGACCCGTCCGTTGTGTTCCCACATCCGCTGTCGTTGACTCCAACGCCCTAATGAGCCTCAAATGATAATTACAGCTAATGGATGGATGGATTATACATTTTATCTGACACTTTATACTAAGTCCATCTCTAAAACCCACCTGCACCACTGTGGAGTCTCCAGCGGCTTAAATCTACCTCAGGAGTTGGTGGAGAACAAAACTGAGCAAAAAGAAGAGTGAATTTCAGACTTGGTGGCCTCTGCAGAAACAACCTCAAAAGGTTAAAGTTTGTTATATTAGAAACTACAACAAAGGGACTTAAACCAAATATGTCATTGTTATGATCTCAACTTGTTTCTGCCAAATATTAGTTGCTGCAGGTTTAAGGTGCAACGTTGTTATTTTCATTATTTAACAGTTTTTATTGGAAAAATCTGGAATTAATGTGCACGTTTTTTTTAAATCACATATCCCTCAATCCCATAATCTTACCAGTTCTCTAAAATGAAAGCACCTGAATATTACATTCAAAAAGGAGGATTTATCCTCTAATACCTTATGAAACAACGCTTTCTCTCTTCTTCCATATTTTTGTTTGTGTTGCTTCTTGCACGAGGCTGCCTGCTGGAAAGATTTAATCTGATGCTTAATTTATGGCACGTCATTATTTATTTATTTGATTATTTTGTAAATTATTTATCTATTGAATTATTAATTCCTCTTCATGACTTTTCCCCTACATTATTCATGACTTAATTTGAGATTATTGCATCAAGATGCCGCATTGTTGCAGTGTTGGGTCGCCTTCTCACATCAAGTCAGACAAGGAAATTAAATCCACCTCTCAGGCTATTTTTCCTTGAAGTGAAAGAAGCAGAAAAATGATCCTGAACGCTATTAACATACAAACTGTCATTATGCAAGAAAGAGGGGGGGAATTATTAGTCTCCCGAGAAACACTGACTCACCCGTTGACTGATCGTCTGAGGACAGGAGCAGAAATAGCATTATTCTTCGGAGGATCGTGTTTGAGCAGCTGCTGGAGACGATGCATGTTTCAGTGCAGTTCTGCCGCAGCATCGGTATCTGAGGTGTTCAGAAATTAAAATGCAGAAAAGAAGAAGGTTTCACGATTTAGTAGATGTCTTATTTGTATCTCTACTGGAGGAATCTTCTTGAACTTTGAAGATTTGAAATGCTCTTATCGAGGGAAAACATAAATAATTATGAAAGACGGCCAAATACTGTCAGATACTGTTCATGCTCGACCACATTAAACAACATTTCACACAGGTTTAGTTTCAAATTCGTTAAAACCAACATTTTGAATCCAAGTAGATTTGAAACATATATGTATATTTGTACAGAAGTTTTTCTTGTACAAATACTTTTACAGCTTTCACCTTTTTTGCCTCAAAGTAGTTTTTAGGTTGTGAAAATACAAATACAAATATGTGCATTGTTTGTATATTGTGCGGTATATTGTCTTGTCTTCTAGGGTGGAGAGGTTAGCCTCACAGCCAGAAGGTTCCTGGTTTGAATCCCGGTTCGGTCAGGGTCTCTCTCTGTGTGGACGTTTCCATCTTCCCCCAGCATCTGCGTAGGTTTTCTCCGATGTCCTCCGACAGTCCACCGACATGCAGCTTGTCCGTCTCTGTTCGTCGTCCCTGTGATACTCTGACCTGATCCTCCACCTTCAACTTGACACGTAGCGTAGATAACTGTGGATGGATGGATGGATCCTGGAGGGTGTCACCATCGGCTGGACCCAAATTATTTATGTGGGTGAGCTCATTTGGCCTGATTCTGATATTCTACAGAGTCTGGTAGTATCACATTCTGTAATATTTTGTATTAAAACTCAAATTTCAAAATGCTACTTGTTCAAATTTCAATATCTCTGCTGTCTTGTGCAACAATTAACACATTTTCCCCAAATTGAGCAGCACAAGCTTGAGGAGACTGGTTCATGAGCAGTCACCACAGTAAGAGACCGAATTCATTTTGATCATAACCTCGACTTGTTGTGTGTCCACGAACCTGAATCCGATTCCCAGAGTTTCAGCTAATTTTCTGAAATGTGATCAAACTCCTCTGACAAGCGACTCAAGGCCTTGAATAAACCCGCCTGGATTAAGATCAAAGATAAATCACAAATATGATTATTTTATTCACCGCATTTATTCACTCGGTATCTCCATTAAGTGTTTGCCTCTGTTCTATTCTCATGTAAATCTCTAATCTGCATTCACCACAACATCACACATGCAGTATATATATATATATATATATATAGATTTTTACGCAGCAGATTTTTAATCCGAAGCTGAAACAAAGATGAAGTCATCTGGATGCATTATGCACGGCACTTTAGGAGAGTTAATATAATAGGAACGTGGAAACTTTTCACACTTACATCTCTACTTAGCTGCTTAAAATCTTAACAAAATAAAAGCACATTGTTGCATCCAGTGCGAGTCAGTGCTGAGAAGAACATCCTCTGAAGGCCTTTAAAATGTAAATATAAGAGCGCGCGCTGTTCAGAAAGGAAATCAATTTCCTTGCTTCTTATGTAAATGTAAATAATGAAAATGTTGGAGGTTCTGTTGCATTATCAATCTCCTCTTGAATAGCGAGCTGCTTAGACACCCTGAACACTGATAACATAATCTCTGTATCAAAGAATACACATATTCTTTGGGACCTTGTACGTTTTAAAAGCCCAGTGTTTGGCTGCGCGCATTATTGACAGTTCAATTCATATCTGCCGACATCTCCTAAGCGCTTCATGCTGGATCAAGACTGCCGTGTTATCTGAATTGGAAGTGGGAAACTAAAGGAACCTGTCATGTCGCATTCAGAGGGAAGAGGTGTGTGCCTCGGTGTGTGATGTATGTGCTGCAGAGATAACAGTCCCATGGCGGCGGGCGCTGGGGCAACGGGAATATTCTTCTTCATCACTCCACCGCCCGCCACTCGTACTGTGACACAGATAATAACTGTTTGTATGAAGCCCATCTCAAAGTGGCGTTGTCGTCTTTAAAGCTCTCCGGATGCGATCTGTTCTCGTCGGGTGTTAACGTGTCAGACGCTGACAAATAACGTCGTCAAACCTTTATCGGAAACATCCAAGAACACCGGTGCTTATGTATTTATATTTCTCCTCCTTTATTTTATACAATGCAGACATTCATGGTGAAATAACATGAGCAATCCTCTTATGTCTTAAATGAGCAAAAAAACAAAAAAATACAAACAAACAAACAAACAATCGGACAGCGGTGAAAACACAACCTTCCTCGATGGAGGTAAATAAGTTTCGTGTGAATCCGACCAAAGTCGACTGAGCTGTGGCCTTGAAAACATCTTTTAAAAAATGCGTAAAAAACCAGTCGTGGCAACACCGAGCGGCCAATTAAGACCAGATTTAATGAGTGGTTTATTTCTCACATATGACAAATGGAAATGAAATGTTCCACATCTGAAAGGAGAGCGTGCACAGAAGGGAGGGATGAACTCAGACGCCTTGATGCACGGAGGCTCAGGTAGGAACACTTCCCTCGTGTGGCTCCTCCTGAGTGACAGGGGACTCGGCCTCGGGGGTCCACACACCCCTCACACCCACCTCACACACGAGCCTGACGTGCTTTGTATGAACGCGTGTGATTTCACAAACATCTGCCTTAATGAGTCTTCCCCCACACTTCTCCCCTCAAACTTGTGATTGACTTGACGATAAAAAAAGTAGATGAAACTGTAAATCATGAGACGTATCGCAAAATGTACTTCTGTCTTCCCGTGCTCCGTAATGAAGCAGTCATTATGATTATTTTATAGGGCTGAAGTTTTTAAAAACTACAAGAATGCATTACTCTGCATAATGAACAGATGTTGTGGCAACAAGCACATACATTATGCATAAAAAATTATTTCAATTTTGATTGTAGACACTGATTTATTGAGACAAGTCTAGCTTACAACAGTAATGGATTTAGGATGTGCTTTTGTTGTGTTATTTCCATAATTAATAATAGGGAGGCAGCACATTATATATGCTTTGTATTCATAAAGATGAGAGGGCTTGAGTTATAACAGATAAAATACAGATTGCTGAACTTTAAAACCACACCGGATTAATTATACATAAAAGTTAAACCCTTTTGAAGGAAAAAATATGAACAAAAAAACAAAAATCCTTAACGCCTTATGGCTTGTTTTCTGCGTTTTTATGCTGAAGAGAAAAGAGCATAACTGATAAGATGAAATAAAATGAAGGGGAAATAATTACCACTGCATGATTTACTGTACGATGACAGGTCCTCACACTATAATTTTATAGTCCAGTGCGGAGACAGAGGGAGATGTCAGGAGTGAGAGGGAATAAAGCGAGAGGGCAGATGTATGAAAATATGTCTCTGAGTCAGCTGTCGTTATATTTCTGCATCATACGTGTCCGTCTGTATTTACTGTACATGACCATAAATAATACACTTTAGCACCTGTCGTACGAGACGGAGCGTAAAGTGGGAATATTCTACATCTTCATTTTTCTCATCATATGTCGAAATGAAGGAACTCTGACAACTATTGTGTGTATCCAAAGCCTGAGATAGTAGCAAAATAATAATAATAATAATAATTGTTATAATAAGAATAATAAGTGTAACAATCATAATAGTAATAATAACAATTAATAATAACAATAATAATAATATTTTGTAATATAACAATATTATTTAAAATACATCCGAGAGGCAGACTTTACATTGGATGATATTTTTCTTCATTATAATGAAAGCAGTAAACATTACATTATCCTGGAGCTGCAAAAACTCATTAATCCACAGGTAAACATTGTCCCAAATAAATGTTTTATACATCTACTTTCATTTTGATGTTTATTAAAAAGTATAGAGCACCTAGATGTTTAGTAATATCAATCAAAAATAATACTTTTATTTTCAAATAAAACTTTACATTTTATTTCTGCGTGTGAAAAACATTATAGAATAACAAGCGGATAAGTACAAATTGTACGAACTATAACAGTTTTGTTTTTACTGTTTTTAAGCACTTTACCACTGTATCTTCTTATGAAGTCATGTTCTGCAAAGAAACTTATAAACGTGTACAAACATGTGAAATAATTTCAAATTTTTGAAAAATAATCAACCAGGTAGAACCCTGGGCATCAATATATACTTTTTCAGCAGGTCAAATATCGACTAATATCAAACCTGAACTTTCCTCTACAACTGTTTCCAGTGATTCTCTTTTTCATCAGCTGACTTGAAAAGCATTTAAAACAATATTGTCACCAAACTCTAAATGCTAAAAAATATTAAAAACATGACTACACCTCCGAATTAAAAGCACAAACCTCACTAGTACACATGATCCTTTATATCGGAGGGGACAACACTGACTGGTGGATTTCCAGTTTTTAATGAAAGCAATAAAACTCTGATAAATGAATACTCGGCTGTACATATGTATCTGAGCTTTTAATTTGTGCTGCACAAGTGATGAATTCCAATCGCTGGATTATTAAATCTAATGGTGGAATGAAAATGACTGACTGTGACGTTTGTGTGAAAATGTTTCTGGATTTCTTCATCTGGCTCCTCTTCCTCACGCGACCCTGTGTGACCCTCCTCCCGACCGACGCTCTCTCTCTCTCTCTCTCTCTCCGCTGGACGCTCGGATGCAGATGTCGACCAGACGGGCGCAGGAACCTGGTGGAACACGTCCAGGACCCGGTGCTCACGCAGAGGAACACGAAGTGGGACGGCGTTTGGCTCCACACAGTAGAATTAATGATTTGAAGACACATAGTTGGTGAATAATTGATTCCAGCCCCGAGGATGGTTAGAAGCTGAGTAAAAGACTAATAAATGATTTGTGGTGCTGCCAGTTGTCACTTTCAATTATTTCTGGGTTTGTGATAAACTGCTGCACCTGCCAGCTGCTGGTCCCACAATTCCTCGGGGCGGAAAGTGACAACTTTACCCAAACTTTGCTCTGTGTGTCCTGCCAGATACAAACAGCCGCCCTCCAGGGAGCCGCGGCGTGAGCACGGAGGCAAAACTGAGGAAATGTTAACGGAGAATGTGCTTATCAAAATGTCCTTTACAACATATTTACCTCACCTTGTGTCTGTGGGGCTTCCTCATGATCCTTTCAGAATAAGAGCTGTAGAGAAGGGATGGATGGATCCTATTTGATTATAGATAGATTTTGAATTAGTATCATCTTTGTGCTGATTTATCCAGATTCAATGACATCAGACCTTCGACCTTCTTCTTGTTTAACTCCTCGTGAATCAGATTTATAGTCCAGGCAAAGTAGCTCATTTTGGAGCCAAAAATAGAAGTAATTGTAAAAGAATTTTTTTCAGCATAGATCATTTCTATGAGGTGTCCAGAACAACATACTAAAAGTCCTAAGAAATCCTAGTTGAGGAAATATGTTTAATTCTCATCAATGTGCCAATAAGGCAACAATACACCCCAACAAGACTATTTTTTTCCTTTACTCCTATCAAAATGAAACTTTACACAATGAAAGTAACCATGAAACGTAACATTTTTTGTATTACAAGTTTCTTTGAAAATGAATTTATGTATGTATTTGTAATACATATGAATGGTGTTTGCCTATGCAAATTAGGACATATTCAATAAGTGCGGAGCTCATGTGCTTGTCAAATTCATTTCAAAAGAAACTTGTAACACAAAAAATGTTACGTTTCATGGTTACTTTCATTGTGTAAAGTTTTATTTTGATAGGAGTAAAGGAAAAAAATTGTCTTTTTGGGGTGTATTGTTGCCGGGCCTTATTGGCACACATTGATGAGAATTAAACATATTTCCTCAACTAGGATTTCTTAGGACTTTTAGTATGTTGTTCTGGACACCTCATAGAAATGGTCTATGCTGAAAAAAATTATTTTACAATTAGTCGGTCGTAAAACGCTACTTTGCCTGGACTATTACCTAATTGACGATTTAAGACATTTAATCTTTAACGAACCTCTCACCATCCTGTCAGTTCAATGCATTACACGGCCAAAGAGATTATGGACACCTGAACTTTACACACATGTCATTACAAAACCATTAATCTGCTTCTACAACCTGAAAGACATCCACTCAAGCCAGGAGAGACCCTTCATGTCCGGGTCACCACCGGCTCAGGTTCATCTCACTCAAACTCGAGCCGCTTGTTATAGCAGGTAAAGCAGTTTGTATAAAGTACATGTTGGAAATAAGGAAACACAATGGATTTACACTTCCTCCCTCTGTTGTTATGTTTTCTCTCCTCCTTCTTCCTGCCTCTGTCTCGACTGATTGACTGACAGATGGACGCCGACTGAACGAGCTGTTTTAAGAGCTCGCTGTAAGGAAAGTGCGATAATCTGCGCCAAGCAAATAAATAAATAAAATCAGGTCTGCCACCTCCTACCACATCTGACAAGTATAAATCTAACTGATTAACACTGTTGTGCGTTCTCATTTTACTTCCTGTTCAATAGAACAGATTGCATATTGTAACATTAAGGGGATGTGTCTGTGAGGTGTAAAGATGTCTTTTTAATTCGGCGCCGCGGCAGCTCCTCGCCATTGTTAACATATGTGACACTTGTCAAAAATGCCTGTGTTTTGTCACGTGCTTAAATGAGCCTAATGCACATTGTAGTACAAGCAAGACCTTGTCAAGTGAATAATTACAGAGTTACGGATCACAGGCTCCTGCGGGCCTCCTCCCGGGAGCCGGGCTCGCCGTGCCTGAAGCAGGAATCTGGTGAAAGCCGTCGATTGTGCAAAACAAATACTGTTTTCATTTTGAAAGTAATTTGATCATTGCTGCTTGTATTAGTCATTCCACATGGGGCCATTACACTCTGAGAACAATCAGTGATTTGTAATTGCTCAGATCAGAGGTGATTTTTTTGGGGGGATAAATTTCTTAGTTGAAATCGTTACTGGGAAATATTCTCCAAACTCATTTTTCTCACAACAGTTTGTATTTCTCAATGCTTCACATTGAAATGTATATATTTCAATATTTAAATGCACATTTTACTTGTAAATGTCTGAACCGTACAATAGGTATCTTATTTTCCTATTACACAGCCTGGTGACTTTTCATTGACGGTGTATTTGTTTGTTTAATGTGAATTTGAATGTTTACTATGAGGACATTGTATGTAACTTTGATCTTAAGTAGGCAGGGAGGAGAAAGTGATGGGTGTGAATGAACTGTTG